>NC_053389.1:545294312-545594312 GCF_905171765.1 Bufo bufo | reverse complement strand
AGACACAGTTTTAAATTACAGGGGCAAAGGTTTAAAAGTAATATCAGGAAGTATTACTTTATTGAGAGAGTAGTGGATGCATGGAATAGCCTTCCTGCAGAAGTGGTAGCTGCAAACACAGTGAAGGAGTTTAAGCATGCATGGGATAGGCATAAGGCTATCCTTCATATAAGATAGGGCCAGGGGTTATTCATATTATTCAGTATATTGGGCAGACTACATGGGCCAAATGGTTCTTATCTGCCGACACATTCTATGTTTCTATGCTTTTGTGAGGAGGGCAGGCAAACTCCAGAACTCCCCACCCAAGGCCCACTGGTATGAGCCAATGAAACCCGCCCAGGAGGTTCCCCCTATGGGCCGGACCCAGTTAATTTGCTGGCGGTGTCAGGAACCTAGCCACACCAGGGCTGAGTGTCCTCATCGGGTTAAGCCCATGGACACAAATTGTGGTTACCGACAATCGCTTTATGCTAGGAAACTGTGTGCCACAGGTACCCCGGAGGCTCTAGACCACTTGTGCCAGAATAAAGTGGGAGACACTCAAGCGGAGGCGCTGCTGGACTCAGGGAGCTTGGTGAACCTGGTAAGGGCTACCCTGGTGAGGTCTGCTGAGTACAGTATTCTGGCCGGAAAGTAGGGGTGATGTGCATTCATGGAGACTTGAAAGACTACCACACCGTGCTGGTGTCTCTAACCATGGCGGCCGGCAGGTGGACCCACGAAGTGGCAGTCGCCACAAATCTCCATAATAGGGAGAGAATTTCCAGGTTTCACTGCCCTATGGCTGGTTGTGAGAGTTAAGGATTTCCCTGAGACAATAATAAGCCCAGGAGATTGGCCTTGTTCAGGGGGATGGCCAGAACCCTGGGAACCTGAGGCCGAAGGGCCAGCAGTAGGGGTGACTGCCAATTCGGTGGAAGAGGGGGAAACAACCCCGCGTAGGGTAATGGTGGGAGACGTGGAGGAGTTGCCACCGGGTCCTGGGTTGGCAGACCTCAACATCTCCGGGGAGAATTTCGGTACAGCCCAACACCGAGACCCAACCCTATCCCGGGCCTGGGAGAATGTGGTAATACTTGATGGAGTACCCCAACAACCTGGGGCCGAGTTGATGTTTCCCCGTTTTGTGGTCCACCAGAATATGCTATATCAGGCAAACCAGCTGCGGGGTGAGCCTGTTGAACAGTTGGTGGTGCTCGGGGCCTTTCGAAAACTCATGTTAGAGTTAGCCCACCAACATGTTATCGGGGGTCATCTGGGACTGCAGAAGACACAGGACCGGATGCTATAGCGGTTTTACTGGCCCAGTGTCTTTAGATAGGTGGATGACTTTTGTAAGTCTTGCCAGACCTGCCAAACCACTAGCCCCCAGCTCCTGTTCTTAGTGCCCCTCCTGATTATCGAGGTACTATTTGAGAGAATTGCTATGGATCTCATAGGTCCAGTACCGAAGTCCGCTAGGGGGCACCAACACATCTTGGTCGCACTGGACTACGCCACTCGGTACCCGGAGGCGGTGCCACTGCGACATAAATCGGCCAAACTCATAGCAAAGCAGTTAATGGAGATGTTTTCCAGAGTGGGGATACCCAAAGAGGTTCTGACTGACCAGGGGACTCCTTTTATGTCCAAGGTCATGCAGGAGCTCTGTAAGTTGCTGAAAATCAAACAGATACGGACATCTGTCTATCACCCGCAAACTGACGGCCTAGTAGAAAACTTTGATCAAACGTTAAAAACTATGTTAAAGGGAACCTGTCACCTGGATTTTGGGAATATAGCTGAGGACATGGGCTGCTAGATCACCGCTAGCACATCTGCAATATACAGTCCCCAGGATATTGAGACCAGTACTGACAATAGCCCGCCCCCGAGTTTTCTAGGGGAAGAGGTTCTGGCCCCTAAGTTTGATGTGAGAGAAGCGGTTGCCACAGTGAAGATTTCTGACAGCCTCTTCTCTAAACAGACTCAGGAGGCCAGGGAGTTCGTCAGCAGGAACACGGATGTGTTCTCAGACCTCCCTGGACGCACTTCCATAATCCAGCATGACACTGTCACTGAGCCTCAGGCCAAAATCCAGTTGAAACTATACCGGGTACCCGAGGCTTGATGACAGGCCATCTCTGAGGAAGTACAACTAATGCTGCAACTAGACGTCATCGAGGACGTCTAGAAGTAAGTGGGCCAGCCCTATAGTACTGATACCCAAATCGGACGGGATGTTGCGGTTTTGTAATTATTTTTGAAAATTAAACGAGGTATCTAAGTTTGATGCATATACCATACCCCGGGTAGAGGAGCTGATTGAGAGGTTAGGACAAGCCCGGTATTTTTCTGTTTTGGACCTCACCAAAGGGTACTGGCAGGTAACCTTAACGGAGGCTGCAAAAGAGAAAACGGCCTTCATCACACCGGAGGGGCTGTACCAGTATAAGGTGTTACCCTTTGGTCTGCATTGCGCCCCCGCCACTTTCCAAAGGCTAATGGACATTGTGCTGCGACCACATCGTCGGTACGCTTCGGCTTACCTGGACTATATTGTCATCCACAGTACCGACTGGGAAAGTCACCTGCCCAAAGTGCAGGCTGTAGTAGACTTCCTTCGAACAGCTGGACTAACCGCTAACCCAAAAAAATGCGCGATAGGGTTAGAGGAAACAAAATACCTGGGGTATGTCATTGGGCATGGAGTGATCAAACCCCAAGTGAACAAAATAGAGGCGATAAGAAATTGGCCCCGACCTGTCACCACTAAACAAGTAAAGTCGTTCCTAGGAATGATAGGCTATTACATGAGATTTGTTCCACACTTTGCCACTAGGGATGAAAATCAGTGATGGTTCGCTGGGATGAGCGGGCAGAAGAGGCTTTTTCCCCTTTGAAGTCGGCCCTGTGCTGTACTCTCCCAGGAAGTCAATGGGGAGGAGCATCCCTATATGGAGGATTTCAAAGCAAGACCGCTGTGCATTTCAGGGGACAGGCAGTGTGACAGTCCTGTGCACAGTGCAAAATACTGCATCTATACTATAATGGACAATTTGACAGAGAAAATAATTGACTTTGTTAAAAAAACACAGTGTTCTTCCTCTGTTGCCATGAAAAAATTTGGTTTTGAAAAGGTTATAGAGAGGGTCTTAGAAAAAGGTTTACTGCTACGCACCAAATACCCTAACATTAAACATCAGTTTGATGTTTCGCATTATGCCAAATATTTAAATAAAAAATTGACCAATGCAAGCTGGATGCGACTGTGCAAAGAGATAACACCATGTTTCGACAAAATATACCTTCATTTTTGGTGGTCCATCCAGACTTGTGGCAATGACCCACACATTCTTAAGGGAAAAATGGCTTTCTCTGCTCCACCACATTGTTGACAACCACAATTTTGAGTGAGATCTGTACACCAAGTGCGCCCATGGTGAATTAGATGATTCTGACGAGGAAATATTTTGGCTTAAAAAGTAGAAACCGCCATTTACAAATATTGAAAAAATAGTAAATACTAAGCAGGTTCTGAGCGACCTTGCCCATCGCATAATTGCCAAACAGGGCAATTTGAAAATTTTCACTCTCTAGCCCTGAAATACAGAACCAAGCGGACTCATTTTGGTATTGATGCAATGGAGGTGAGGACAAAATTGGCTGCACTGGTTCACAACAAAAATGTTGGTCGTGCCAAGAAAATTGTACAAGTAAAAAAATTTGATGATTCTGACGAGGAAATATTTTGGCTTAAAAAGTAGAAACCGCCATTTACAAATATTGAAAAAATAGTAAATACTTAGCAGGTTCTGAGCGACCGTGCCTATCGCATAATTGCCAAACAGGGCAATTTGAAAATTTTCACTCTCTAGCCCTGAAATACAGAACCAAGCGGACTCATTTTGGTATTGATGCAATGGAGGTGAGGACAAAATTGGCTGCACTGGTTCACAACAAAAATGTTGGTCGTGCCAAGAAAATTGTACAAGTAAAAAAAAAAAAAACACAGCAGGAAAAGGCTCGCTAAAACAAAACTGGCTATTCCAAAGGGGAAAAAACAATTGATAGTTTGTAATGTCTATGACCAGATGAATGTTGATTTCCTTGAGGATGTAGCGGTTTATGCCCTTCAGCTAGTTAGCGGTCTTTTGGTCTCTGATTGGACCTCACGAGTGCCAAGTCATCCGACCGAACTTGTTAAATTAGGAACGGCAAAACAAATATGAAGTACAGAGACAGCAATTAACTGGTTTCAGAGCCAGAGAAAAAACAAATTATTAATTCAACAACTACTCAATTAAAGGGGTTGTCCAAGTTATGATTTTTTTTTTATAGCACTGTAAATCTGATGGGCAGCAATATATAACTAAGCTAAGCAAGTTTTAGGTAAAAAATATATGTTTCATCATTTCCCTGGTTCTCTTCTGGCCCTTTGTTTACCTGCAATAACAACAATCTCTGCCCCTCCCCCTGCTTTGCAAAGGGAGTAAATGCAAGTCCTGCCCTGAGTGACATGTCTGACTGCTGGGAGACTCATCAGCATGTTGTATGTGTAGGACTACAAGTCCCAGCTGTACAATGACACTGCTGATACACACAGGATCTTCTCCCTACCTGTTCTTGCTCTGCAGAACTCCTCTAGTCTGCCACTTCCTGTACCCAGCATTTGTCTCCTCACTGCTTGCAGTTACTCAGTAAAGCCTTCAGCCCTGAGTCTGTGCTGCTGAAGGGGTTAAGAATCCAGGGAGAGAGCAGACAGCAGCAGCTGCCAGTGCAGGGGGTGTGGCCAACACAGTGACATCTGGTGTACAGACACAGATCAGTTCCCTCATGCTTGTGCACAAAACATCATCAGAGCAGGCAGAGAAGCTGACATCACAGGTCATGTGACCCTCAGTGAAATCTGAGAAAGCAGCAACTGGAGATAAAGTAAGTGAATTGTAAAGTCCTTACATTTGTCTAGTTAGAAACATACAAAGAGCAAAAAAATAACTCAGACAACCCCTTTAAAATATTTCTGCAAGTGTGAAAACTTGCGAAAAATTGGCTAGTTTCAGTAAATTATTAAGTATTTCTTATCTGTCATTATGTTACATGTGAACATGCCATACACACAGATGCCTTGAGCTGACGAGCGCACATGCAACAGGTCAGCAATTTTACTAGCTACAAATGGTTTTCATGAGAACACTAATAAGGAATAGATGAAAATACAGGTTAACTTAATGTTTAGTGTGGTGTTTTAAGGTGATTATTAGACTTTACAGCAGTCACATAATGATTTTTACTGTTCAACATGTTGTTTGTCACTTGTTATTTTACCAAATGGACCCTTTTTGATAAATACTATCACCTCTTTGTAATAATAAAAATTAGATTTTTCTGTTGCACATTCTTCTTAATTTTTTATTTTAGAATTCTGCTATGCTATATAATAAAGTTATTGTAAGGTTTTTGAAAATATATCTCATAACTGAACTAAAATGTTCTTGTTTTATAAGACAACCCTTTTTCTGCCACTATAGTGGTAGTATAAAGTGAGTGTTAATGAAAGCGGAAGTTCCAAAATCAAGTAGGATCACAACTGGTATAAATGCGATAAACCTGTATATCCTATGGCTTTACTTAGATTGCATTCTTTAGTAGCATTGAGTTATTTTTCAACTTCTGTGGAACGATGTATCATTTTTTAACTGTGATTGTTGATTAGCGTTTGCACCTCTACCAATCAGCTTCCAAACACCAAGCCACAAACAATTCTTAAAAAGAAGATGTAGTAAGGGATGGTGTAACGGTCATGTACACATACACACAGGGGGGAGGATAGTGACCACTGCACTCCACCCTCACCCCTGGCCCTGCCTACTTGCCTCGCGAGTCCTGATGACAGGGGACAACTGGACGGCAGTCCTTAACTTAGGATACGTTCAGGGAGGACAGACAAGACAAATAACCGATCGTGAACGGACTGGGTCAATACCTAGTGAGCTACGCAGTACCAAGGGATAAGCAGAGAATAGTCAGGAGAAGCCGAGGTCAAATACCAGGAGAGTAATGAAGTACAACAGGAGTCCGCAAAGAATCGTCAGGTGGAAGCCGGGGTCAGAATACCAGGAGAGTAGCGCAGTACAGGAGGAACAGGCAGAGGATCGTCAGGGAACACAGGATCAGGTAAGTATACTAGGAAACAAAAAATCACCAGGAACCTAATTAACAGGCAACCTGTGGCCAGCAGGCTGCCTGTTAAATACTGGCTAGCTGGGGTCATGTGACGTGGCCAGTGTCACATGACCCACACTAGGGAATACAGCTGAGCACCGAGTGCCCAGCTCGGTGCTCAGACCTCCCCTGGTTGTTGGGGGAACTGAGGACGCCGGCCGCGCAAAGGGGACGTGCGCGGACGGTCTGTCCTGCTCCCCATCACCTAGGAGACGAGGACGCTGTGCTCGTCCTTGCTCTTGCAAAGAAACGGGACGACGGCGGCGCTGAGGAGAGCGAGCGCCTCGGCGTACCGTGAGAGATGGTCCAATTAAAGTAAACTAATTTATAGATTGTGACATAAATATGAAATAAAAATAATTGATAACCGTCAAGCAAAATAACTTTAATTTATAAATAATTTTAACTAAAATATAATGTCAGTAACATAAATATAAAAAAAGTGCAAATGGTAAACTCACATACCAACAATAAACATGGTTTTATTGTACTTTTTAATCTTTACTCTAAAGCCATGAACTCTGCAGGATTATCTTTCCTTTCTCTGTAGCCCAGGTATTCTGCATCTGGATCTGGAAATGCGTTTCGCACTATTTTCACCACACATGGCGGCTTAGGACGTGTGTTTCCAGCTCCAAGATAACCATGAACCCAAGCTGGGAAAATATGCAGTTTTTTGTCTTTCCCTGAAAAAAACGTAAATAATCAACATGTTTACCCCCTTCAGGACCCTGCCATTTTCACCTTAAGGACCAGGCTATTTTTTGCAAATGTGACATATGTCACTTTATGTGGTGATAACTTTAAAACGCTTTTACTTATCCGTTTACTTATCTGAGACCGTTTTCTCATCACATATTGTACTTTGTGACAGTGGTAAATTTGAGTCAAAATATTTCATTTTTATTTATTAAAAAATACCAAATTTACAAAAGAAATTGAAAAATTCGCAATTTTCAAAATTTATATTTCTCTGCTTTTAAAACAGATAGTGATACCTCCTAAAATAGTTATTACTTTACATTTGCCATAAGTCCACTTCATGTTTGGATTATTTTGTAAATTACATTTTCTTTCTTTGGGATGTTAGAAGGCTTAGAAGTTTAGAAGCAAATCTTAAAATTTTTAAGAACATTTCCAAAACCCAATTTGTAAGGACCAGTTCAGGTCTGAAGTCACTTTGTGGGGCTTACATAATAGACACCACCTATAAATGGCCCCATTTTAGAAACTACACCCTCAAGGTATTCAAAACTAATTTTACAAACTTTGTTAACCCTTTAGGTGTTCCACAAGAATTAAAAGAAAATTGAGAAAAAAATTCAGAATTTCACTTTTTTGGCAGATTTTCCATTTTAATCCATTTTTTTCCGCTAATAAAGCAAGGGCTAACAGTCAAACAAAACTCAATATTTATTACCCTGATTCTGTAGTTTACAGAAACACCCCATATGTGGTCGTAAACTGCTGTATGAGCACACAGCAGGGCGCAGAAGGAAAGGGACCCCATATGGAAACTATGGGATAAGGTGGCAGTTGGTACTGATAGAGATATGGACTACAATCTTTGAATTAGCTAATAAAGCTCCCTCATACTTTAGCTCTCAGACAACACCTTATCTTCTCCAGAGCACAAAGATTCCATCCTACCAAAGAGAACACGCCTCCTTGCTACATCATATATACTTTTTCTTCTTTTAGTGAAAACTCCATTACAAGATGGTGCTTACAGCTAGATATTTACATAGTTCACATACCACAGTTAGTAAAACAATTCAGCAACAATGGGCAGATGCTAAGTGTTATCTTTTTTCTTATTTTCATATTTCAGCCAATGTAACAATGCCACATGCCTGAGGGGGAATGCCTCTCTGATGTCAATATAAACTGCTGTACTTCCTATAATAAGCAAGAATTTGCTTTGACCCCAGTGTGTATGTCACAATTATTTTCTTCCGTGCACGTAAAACCCTTGGGTTACTATTAATTTGGAGCAGTAGAGCAAACATAATCAGCCCCAATTGAGGGCATCTTTATCAGTTGGCGCTCAACGTGGGGCTCAGGAGAAGTAACGTTGCTAGCCGAAGTTTTGGGGTTCCCAGAGCACGGTGGACCACACTTGAGGAGGAAGACTGCAGCCTCAGAGACAAGGTGAGAAAATTTTGGTTATCTCCCCTGCCTCTTGCTGCTCCACTGTGCTGTGATAATCTATTCTGCTATTGATGTTACGTAGTAGCAACTTCAGTTGATGTAAAATCCTGAGTTCCTAGAATCCGGAAAGTTAGAGTTTGCTCTACTGTGTGTGTTTGTATGTGTGGTTTGTGTCAGGCACCTTCACAGTTAATGGTTAAGCAGAGCAAGAGATTTCCCCTGGCAGGGGGGCGGAGCCACATTAGGGGCTACTAAATTATCTGTGCTGTTTAGACAGAGGGTGTAGCCCTGGGGGGTGCTTCGGGATGGGACTTTATTTAGAGGTTACTGATTTATCTGTCTTAGCAATGGAGGGTGTAACCCCGGGTAGTCCCGAGTGAGACTCAAATTAAGGGCCACTAAATTATCCTAGTGATGGAGGGTGTGGCCCTGGGGAGTCCTGGGAGGACTATAAATTATCTGCCTGGAGTGGTGGAGGGTTAGTCCTGGACTGGCAGACCAGAAGTGGTAGCCAGGGAAGAAACAGTTAATATTCTGCACAGGGGTGAGCTTTGCTTGGGAGCGTGAAGGAGAAGGTGCCTGCCTCTGTCTTGGTTGTGTGTGTGAAGTGAGTGAGTAAATGCATGGGAATCTTAACCTTAGGAGTACTAGTATGGTGGCACCCTGATTTAGAGAGGAAGCTCCGAGGAAGCTAGTCTGGGAAAGATTCAGAAAGACACATTGTGTGTATGTTATAAAGGATCATGGATGTGAAGAAGTTGAAGATTACAGGATGTAATTTTAAATGGAGAATTGAGTGTGTGGAAGTAAGCAATACTAAACATTGTGGGAAGTTGTCACGGAACCATGAACCAGACGTACAACAAGGGATAAGTGAAAATAAGAAGGCTTTATTGAAAATAAAGCTGTAAAGCAAAAGTCCAAACGGATGGCGAAACCGAAGCAGAGTCTTTGCGAAGCCAGAGGTCAGGAACCAGAAGGGTAGTCAGACGAAGCCAGGATCAGGAACCAGCAGGGTAGTCAGACGAAGCCAGGATCAGGAACCAGCAGGGTAGTCGGACGAAACCAGGATCAGGAACCAGCAGGGTAGTCGGACGAAACCAGGATCAGGAACCAGAAGCAGCAGCAGTCTAGAAGCATGTGAACACAGGAGGACCAAGCAAGGAACTGAAGCCACAGACCTCCTATATATATGAGCTAGGCATCCAGCTCCTCCCAGTGGGAAGGAGGAGCCGCAGGGTGGGAGGCTACAAGAAACCCAGAAACCAAGATGGCCGCCAGCACATGTCAAACGAAGGAGAACAGCAAGAAGGTAAGACCATGACAGTACCTCCCCCTCAAGGGCCCCTCCTCCGCGGAGTAAAGAACGGTTTCTGAGGGAAGCGTGCGTGGAAGGCTCGGAGCAAGGCAGGAGCATGGACATCTGCGGAGGGAACCCAGGAACGCTCCTCTGGACCATAACCACGCCAATGGACCAAAAACTGCACCCGACCGCGGACCAGGCGTGAGTCCAGGATATTGCTCACCTCATACTCCTCACGATTACCCACTTGGACCGGACGAGGCCGAGGAACCGAGGAAGTGAAACGATTACACACCAGTGGCTTCAACAGGGAGACATGAAACACGTTGGAGATCCGCATGCCAGGAGGAAGCGCAAGGGCATAGGCTACCGGGTTTACCCTGCGAAGCACTCGGAAGGGACCAACAAAGCGAGGCGCCAGCTTGGGAGTGGGCACTCGAAGGTTGAGGTTGCGGGTGGACAACCATACACGGTCTCCGACCTGGTAGGAAGGAGCAGCCGCTCGTCTGCGATCAGCCTGGAATCTCTGGCGCTGCGCAGAGACCTCAAGGGACTTCTGGATCAGTACCCAAGAAGCACGTAGGACGGAAAGGTGATCCTCCACAGCCGGAATATCCTGGGGAGAGAATACCTCCGGTAACACGGCAGGTTGGAACCCATAATTGGCCATGAAGGGAGACGTCCCAGAGGAAGAGTTCACCGCCATGTTCCTGGCAAACTCAGCCCAAGGCAGGAGGTCAACCCAATTGTCTTGGTGATCGGAGACATAGCAACGAAGGAATTGCTCCAAGGCCTGATTGGATCGTTCTGCGGCCCCATTGGACTGAGGGTGGTAGGCCGAGGAGAAGGAGAGATGAATCCCCAACTGGGAGCAAAAGGCGCGCCAGAACCTGGACACAAACTGACTCCCCCGATCCGACACAATCTCCTTGGGCAAACCGTGCAACCGGAAGACCTCCCTGGCAAAAATCGTGGCCAACTCTTGTGCAGAGGGTAACTTCTTGAGAGGAACACAGTGGCACATTTTGGAAAACCGATCCACAATCATGAGAATGACCGTATGGCCTCGGGATGCAGGGAGGTCCACAATGAAATCCATCCCCAGGTGTGACCATGGGCGCTCCCCGGTGGCTATGGGTTGCAGAAGGCCCAATGGAAGGTGCCGAGGGGACTTACTCTGGGCACAAACGGAGCATGCCGCTACATATGCGGCGATGTCGGAACGTAGGGAAGGCCACCAGAACAGACGTGAAACAGCCCAGGACAGCTGATTCTTTCCAGGATGCCCCGCGGTCTTGGAGTTATGGTAGGTTCGCAACAACCGAGTGCGCAACTCCTCAGGCACAAAACATCTGCCGTTGGGTCTCCTAGAGGGAGCACCAGATTGAGCCGCCAAAATCTGCTCACCCAGGGGAGAGGTCAGGCTGGTGCGAATGGCGGCCAAGATCTGATTCGGAGGTATGACCGAAGTCGGAATCGACTCCTCCCTGGACAGCTCGGAGTACTGCCGTGATAAGGCATCCGCCCTGATGTTCTTGGAACCGGGTAGGTAGGAGACCACGTAATTAAAACGTGACAAGAACAGAGCCCATCTGGCCTGACGTGGTGTCAATCTCTTGGCCTCAGAAAGGTAGGTCAGATTCTTGTGGTCCGTCAGGATGAGGACCGGAACCACCGAACCCTCGAGCAAGTGCCTCCATTCTTTAAGGGCCTGCACGATGGCCAATAACTCCCTGTCACCAATCTGATAGTTGCACTCCGCGGAAGACAGTTTCCGGGAGTAAAACCCACAAGGAAGCAGAGGACCCTCTGGTGTTCTACGCTGAGACAGAAGGGCGCCTACTCCCGTCTCAGACGCGTCCACCTCGAGGACAAAGGGCAACCCAGGGTTGGGATGCGACAGAATCGGAGCCGACACAAAGGCGGACTTTAGAGCCTCAAAAGCTCGGATGGCCTCGAGCGGCCAGACCTGGGAATTACTGCCCTTCCTGGTCAGATCCGTGAGAGGCTTGGCTAGCATGGAAAAGTCCCTGATGAACTTCCGATAATAATTGGCGAAGCCCAAAAAGCGCTGCAGGGAACGAAGACCACTGGGCTGGGGCCACTGTAAGACAGCCGAAACCTTCTCAGGATCCATGGAGAACCCCTCAGCGGAAATGATGTAACCTAAGAAGGTTACCTGGGATCGGTGAAATTCGCATTTCTCAAGCTTACCGAACAGCTTGTTCTCTCGTAACCGTTGCAACACTCGTCTGACATCCAGAATGTGGGCCTCCATGGATTCAGAATATACCAAGATGTCATCCAAATAGACCACCACACACTGCTGCAACAGGTCACGGAAAACATCGTTGATGAATTCCTGAAAGACTGCGGGCGCATTGCACAACCCAAAGGGCATAACCAAGGATTCGTAATGACCGGTCCTGGTGTTAAACGCGGTCTTCCACTCATCGCCCGCCTTGATCCTTACCAGGTTATATGCCGCCCTCAGGTCGAGTTTGGTAAAGACCGTGGCCCCTTTAAGGCGATCGAACAGCTCGGAAATCAAGGGTATCGGGTAAGCGTTCTTGATCGTGATGCGATTGAGACCCCTGTAATCGATGCAAGGCCTCAACTCACCGCCCTTCTTTTTCACAAAGAAAAATCCAGCCCCTGCCGGGGACGAGGATTTGCGAATGTGTCCGCGTGAAAGCGCCTCCCTCACGTACTCCTCCATGGCCTCATTCTCCGCTACCGACAGTGGATAGACTTTGCCACGAGGAGGAACGGCACCAGATTGTAACTCTATGGCACAATCGTATGGGCGGTGCGGAGGTAGGGCAACCGCGCGCACCTTATCGAATACATCCCGGTACTCCTCGTATTCAGGAGGCAACAGAGAGTCCGAGGAAGTACACAGCAACTTGACAGACCCATGGATGCAACTAGCCCCACACTGCGGTGACCACGAGAGGATCTCGGCCGATCTCCAATCGAAAGTCGGATTATGCTTCCGGAGCCAGGGGTACCCCAAGACCACCGAGTAGTGTGGAGACGAAATAACCTGGAGGCAGACCGACTCTCTGTGAACGGCACCAATGGCTATCCCCACTGGAAGGGTCTCATGAGTCACGTGTGGCGGCAGAAGGGGTCTGCCGTCTATCGCCTCAAGAGCCAGTGGGGAACCTCGAGCCTGGAGAGGAATGGAATTGGCGGCAGCGAACACATTATCAATGAACAAACCACCGGCACCTGAGTCCACCAACGCCTGGGTCGTCACCGAGCCCCCGACCCAGGAGAGGACAACAGTGATCAGTGGTTTGTCAACACGGGAAACCGGGGACGAGGAGACTCCACCCAAGATCTGGCCCCGACAGGATCTCAGGTGCGAGCGTTTCCCGGACGGTTCGGACATGCCAACCGAAAATGCACACCGAGACCACAGTACATGCATCGGCCCTCGCGTCTCCGGAGTACCCTCTCCCCCTCGGACAGGCGAGCAAACCCCAGCTGCATGGGTTCACCCCCAGACAAGTCATCCCCAGGAGGCGTGGGAGGAGAGGGAGGCACGGGTGGGACAACAAACGTAGGCGCCAATCTGTTAGAAAACCTCCGCAGGCTCTCCTTAAAGGAAGGTCTCTCCCTGAGTCTGGTGTCAATCAAAATCAGGAAAGAAATAAGAGACTCGAGCTCCACTGGTAGGTCCTTAGCTGCAACCTCATCCTTCAAGGCATCCGAGAGACCATGAGAGAAAGCAGCGACCAGAGCCTCATTATTCCAGCCTACCTCTGCTGCCAGGGTACGAAACTCAATGGCGTATTCAGCTACGGATCGTGAACCCTGTCTGATGGACATAAGGAGCTTCGCAGCAGAGGCAGCACGAGCCGGCACATCGAATACCTTCCGAAGAGAAGCAACAAAACCGGAAAACTCGGCAACCACCGGATTGTTGTTCTCCCATAAAGGGCTGGCCAGGCCAAGGCCTTGTCCGAGAGCAGCGAGATCAAGAAGCCCACCTTTGATCTCTCAGTGGGAAAGGCATGTGGCAGCAACTCGAAATAAATGCCCACCTGGTTAAGGAAACCTCGGCACTGAGTTGGCTCTCCCCCAAAGCGCTGTGGAAGAGGGGCAGAACCGGTCATACTCCGAAACACCGCAGGTGCAACAACAGGTGTCGGGGTAGACTCTGGCGCAACAACCGGAGCGGCAGTAGGAGCGGGCCCAGGAGCGACAACCGACCCATCGGCAACGGGAGCGAAATGAGCCGTGCGTTCAAGCAGGGTTTGCAACGCCACAGCGAACCGACCCAACAGGTGATCCTGCTGATCAAGTCTGGCAACCAGCGTGGGTAGCGAGGATGGCCCTGTACCGTCAGAATTCATGGCTTGGTCCTAATGTCACGGAACCATGAACCAGACGTACAACAAGGGATAAGTGAAAATAAGAAGGCTTTATTGAAAATAAAGCTGTAAAGCAAAAGTCCAAACGGATGGCGAAACCGAAGCAGAGTCTTTGCGAAGCCAGAGGTCAGGAACCAGAAGGGTAGTCAGACGAAGCCAGGATCAGGAACCAGCAGGGTAGTCAGACGAAGCCAGGATCAGGAACCAGCAGGGTAGTCGGACGAAACCAGGATCAGGAACCAGCAGGGTAGTCGGACGAAACCAGGATCAGGAACCAGAAGCAGCAGCAGTCTAGAAGCATGTGAACACAGGAGGACCAAGCAAGGAACTGAAGCCACAGACCTCCTATATATATGAGCTAGGCATCCAGCTCCTCCTAGTGGGAAGGAGGAGCCGCAGGGTGGGAGGCTACAAGAAACCCAGAAACCAAGATGGCCGCCAGCACATGTCAAACGAAGGAGAACAGCAAGAAGGTAAGACCATGACAGAAGTTGAGTGATGATGCAATGCAGTGCTGATGAAGTATTGTGTCTTGTCTGTCTTTGTATCTGTGCCCCGCATCGTGCGAGTCTCTGTTGCCTGGTGAATATAGAGGGAGAGACAGGGGGGCCATAGCTGCACGGGGGGAGTGACGTCATGACATTGGAATGTGTGATAGCGAGAACACTGCGATACTAAGATATATTGGATATAATCGAAAGAAAATGTGCGTGAGGTACCGAGTGTGTGTGTGTGTGTGTGTATGGAGCATGTATGCTGTCTGTTATTTGTATGTTATTTGTTAATAAATTCAAAGACTTTTGTGTGTAAAAGTATGAGAAAGGGTTCTATATTTCTGTCTGCTTCTATGTCTGTTCGACATTGAATTTTATGTCTGTGTGGACCGGGAATCTGACCTTGTGTGTTGCCAACTAGAAAACTGACTAGTAGAGGAAGGTCACGCAGCCAAGTTTACTGTGAGCGAAATCAGCTCTACTGATGTGATGATGAGGACAAATTAAGAGTTAAGTGGAGAATGAAAGAGATCATCACACAGGGAGTGGTATGTGTTCTGGCTTTCGGCCAAAAAGGAGCGAAATTATTACAAAGTTTCTCACAGGAGTAAACACAGGACATTGTGTTTGAATTTAGAACATTCTATTCTTGATATTATAAAAAAACAATGCAAGCGTCAACATGAAAATAATTAAGTATAAGAAATTGGGCTGGAAAGAAATCTATGACACCACTGACACTACCCTCCAAGATGGCGCTGTGAGACCCTACCACACCCCCCAGCAGCCATCTTAACTAAGGTAACTTCCTCACCAGCGGACATCTTAACTAATCCAATTTCCAGCCTGGCTGCAATCTTAACTCCTGTAACTTCCGGACGGCCCAGCGGTCATCTTAACCGAGGCCCTCTTAGTTACTGGTATTTTTCCAGATACGGCTACAATTGTGAAACAATACACATAGATCCAAGTAGCACCACAAGGGGTACTCACTCGAGTCAGTAAGTGAAGGATACACATATACCTATAATTAGTCATGTCCGGTAGTATTGTTTAATTGTTTATTCAGATGAATAACAATTCAGTTTTTTATGTCTTTCATATGATGTGTCTGAAAAATGCTAACCTTGAGATAAGATACTGCAGAAGTAGTAAAGAATGTAGACAGGCAGTAAAAAACATCAGCAAGCTAATGAAAGGTGTAGACATCCCTCCCGATGGTAAACTGAGAGTAGTAGTGAGAAAAAGCATGTAGGGAGATATAGGGTGGCTGAAAGATAACAAGCTCGCAGAACAGACAGAAGTCTTCCTGCGAGAGGCAAGTTTTAGAGGAGGAGGTGTAGAGAGACAGAGAAAGTTGGGTTGTGAATGTTATGAGGATAATGTTAAACCACCTCCCCAACAGAGAAAGGAAACAGTAGGTCTGCCACCCTATAATGGTCCTGGGAGATGGTTGCAGAGTCTGCGGGACCCAGAACCCAGATGGGAGAGAGTGTTGTGCTGTGTGTGGTACTTCTCGTCCACACCACACGAGAGAATTGTATTCTGTGTTGCCTGGATCACTGTCCGTCCCCACAGACACTCATGTTTTTGTCATTAGGATGACACAGGTGAGGGGGGAAAGTTAAACCAAGATTAGGAAACAGGCAATCCAGTACCTCCAGTATCGGCTGTGCTTTTAAACATTTAGCAGATTCAAGTCTGGCCCCAATGATATCCCTCACTCTGGGTGATGAAAAAGTTGTTCCGTTTTTGATTGATACTGGAGCAGCCAAGACAATTGTGCACAGCAAATATGGCCTCCCCTTACTTAATCTCCAAGAACACCAGTCCTTGGGTAGAAGTGGATGGGAAAGTAGTACACTCCCCTTTTTAACAGAACCCATCTGTGTTAGATTTGCCCTTACCCAAGAAGTACTTGCCCGGTTGCTGGTCAGTGATAATGCCATCTGTTGACTTCTGGGTGCAGACTTGCTTGCAAAAGTATGTGCCAGCATCTCATACCAGGAGGATGGCACTGTGAAGCTCACAGGTGCCCTCAATGTCCAGGAACTTTGTTTATTAGCCATTAGTGATAAAACTCCCTGGTCCATCTGTTGTCAGTACTCCTGGAAGATGAGAAGGAATCCCTTCTTGCGGGAATGTCGGGCCATCTGTGGACTATTGGACCCACAGGTGTTGGCAAGCTCCCAGTTCCTCCTGTTGAAGTGGTGATGAAACCTGGCGCCCCACTTCCCAAGAAGATGCAGTATCTCTTGAGTATGGCACAGTGAGATGCCATATCTCAAACAGTCCGAGACTTTATGAAAAAGGGGTTATCAAGGAGATTGTATCCACTTCTAACACTCTTTTGTACCCTGTGAAAAAGGAAAGTGAGAAGGGCAAACCAACCCGATACCAGATGGTACGTGACCTACGTGCTGTCAATGAAGCTACAGTTTGTAACGGCCTCATTGTGCCCAATACACACCTTGTTGGCTCAGGTACCCACTACCCCTACCCACTCCACTGTGAATGATTTGACAAATGTTTTCTTTTGAATACCACTACATTCAGACAGTTGGTAGTTGTTTGCCTTCACACATGAGAGTAAACAGTATACCTGGGTGGTGCTGCCGCAGGGAGCCTAGAACGCACCTAGTATGTATACTGCAGCCATGTCACTCCTGTCCTTTTTTACAACATGGCTGCAAGTGAGAGAAAAAAAACAAAAAACTGTTTTGTTGCATTACTGTTGCCTTCCTGGGGTGTGTGGAGTCTTGCTCTGGTAGACAGGCTAGCGGACGCAGTATAGAGGCAACCACAAAGTCTTTAACTTAAACATTTCGGTGTTTATTCCTACATAAGGAAAAACAAAAATGACCATTCACAGTCGTAGTGTTCACACCATGCAATGTCCATAAAACAAAATCTTCACCTGGTTAGCAGTTTTCCACCCGCAGTCCACAGCAGGCTTTAGGGGCCTGTTTCCTGGCATGCGGTTCTCAGCCCTTTAGCACGGCACAACTTCACAGGTCCCAAAACACAGAGACTCCCCAGCTTCTCTGTCAGATGGAGGATAAACCACACACAGCTGAGATTGCTGGCTAGGTTTTTTTATATCGGCCAGAAAGACCCGGCCTGGAGCGTGGGGAGCAGCCAAACACCCAGCACTTTGGCTACTTCCAGTAAAAGCCGGCCGGATCAGCTTTACAGCCATACTAACAAAAAACAGCGTCAGTCAGCACTAGATGCCGCTGACACTTAAAATTACCGGCTTTTACCTCACCGAGGCCATGAATCTCGGTGACACATACCTTCCATCAATGACGGCCCCTTGTGCCTTCCTACAGGTGAAACATATAATCCCTGAATGTAAGAAGACCGAGGACATCCCTTTTCCCAGGAACATCAATGCACTGAGGACATCATTTTTAGGCCCTGTTTCTTATTGCAGACCGTGGACACGCAAGTTTGATGCAGTTTTCTTGTTTGTCTTTTAGTCCTTTCCACCTTACAGGTGAGGTGGTAGATGTGTTTTATGCCTAAAAAAGACAAGTTTGTGCTCCCCCGCGCTGGGCCTATCAGATTATTGCATTTAGATTGTATTGTACAGAAGTGAATGGGCATGCCTCAGCTGTCCTTACCCAACTGCATGGCCAGTGACAATGCCCTGTGGCATATTATTTAGCCAGACTTGACCCCCGTGGCCAGAGGTGCCCCTTTCTGCATCAGAGCTGTAGCAGTTGTACAAGCTATGCTTGATAAATGTTCTGAGATAGTCCTGAACCACAAAGTGAAAGTGATATTACATCTATCCTCATGTAAGTACAACCCAAGAACCTTTTTGTTGCCCGCAGAGTTAGATGTGATAACTTACAAAGTGTGTGGTTTAACACTGCTAAATCCATATGTGCCGGAAGAAGGCTACAATCTGGTTAGGACTGAACCTCGGTATATCTCTGTTCGCTGATTTGAATGTTCATATTCATCCTGACTAAGGATAAGCGAATTGGTTCTCACATAGTTTTATAGGGCTGAGAAAAGACATCTGCCCATCCAGCTCAGCTTAGGAATTCAGTCCAAATTTTTCAAAAAGGCAAGAGAGAGACAACAACTAGTACACAAATGTGTGTTTCTCAACGGTATATACGGTATGTGTTTTAGTACACCAAAAAGTTACTAAATTAACAGTTAATAACTGATCCCAACCATATGTTTATTGTTTAGATTTTTTAACCTACTGCTAACACATAGGATCATGTCATGGACTTTCATTCTAGATTGTATTACCTTTCTTGGCTTCTCACAATTGACACTGTTACAGACGATCATGACGTATCACAAACTTATTTCCTGAAGGGATTCTGTCACCTCGTTTTTGGTTATAGAGATGCGGACATGCACGGCTAGATCGCCGCTAGCATGTCCGCAATATACCGGTCCTATAGGGCTGTGTGCTTTTATTTTGTTTAAAAAAAGATTTTAGAGATATGTAAATGAGTCTTGTAAGGTGCCCAAGGGGCTGTACGAACCTTCCTGGTGCCCAGCCACGCCCCCCTGTGAAGGAGCCCAGCACCGCCTATGTCCTCCGAATCTCCTCCTTTCGACACAGTTAGATTGCCGTAATCTCCTGATGCGCGAGCTCATGCTTGCGCAGTTCCTTCCCTGAGGCTGATGCCAGCACAGGGAAGAAACACTATAACGGCACTGCGCGGCAATCTAACTGTGTCAAAAGGAGGAGATTCGGAGGACATAGGCGGCGCTGGGCTCCTTCACAGGGGGGCGTGGCTGGGCACCAGGAAGGTTCGTACAGCCCCTTGGGCACCTTACAAGACTCATTTACATATCTCTAAAATCTTTTTTTAAACAAAATAAAAGCACACAGCCCTATAGGACCGGTATATTGCGGACATGCTAGCGGCGATCTAGCTGTGCATGTCCGCATCTCTATAACCTAAAACGAGGTGACAGAATCCCTTTAAAGATCAAGTGTTTTAAGTACTATCATGGATTCATCGTGTTGATTATTTGTCCTAATTACTTATATATGGGACCATTCTAGATAACATTATCTTTATAGAATTGTTTCTCTATCACAGAATTCTAGCTATTGTATATTTTTCCATCAATCTATTCATCAAAATATTGTGCATATCAGGGATATAATTGTGTTGATGTATGATCATCCACTTAATTTAATTAAAGTAATGTGTTTTCATTGATAAAGGGTATTCATATGATGCCTAAAAATGTTTAAAGATGTAATATTTTGGATCCAGACACCCTGTTGCCTATGGAGCAAGGGGGAAGGGAAGAGTTAGGGCACTTAAACTTTTCTTCCAGATGTCCAGATCCAGAGGAAGAGGTTTATGACTGTTTGCAGATAAATGTCACAAGAGACAGCGGGATTTGAAAAATCAACTATTAGATCATCCAGATCATGTGCTCTTTGTGGATGGATCGAGGTATGGCCAGGATAGCAGTTACTACACAGGATTGGCAGTAGTGATTAAACATGACACTAAAAAGCAGAGTCCTTACCACCACACATGTCTGCCCAAGAAGCAGAGCAAAGGGCTCTGGAGATGGCATGCAGATATGCATATGGAAAAGTAGCCAACATTTACGCTGATTCCAGGTACAGCCCATGACTATGGGCCCATTTGGAAAGCCAGAGACTTCCTGACCGCTTCAGGTAAACCCATCATAATGCAGTGAGGTCTCTTATAGAAGCCCTCATGTCGCCAACTTGAGTGGCGGTGATAAAAATATAGGTTACTGTAAAACAGACTGAGAGGAGGCAAAGGGAAAAGCCAAGGCAGATCAGGCGGCAACTATGGCTGCATAGGCAGACCCCTGCCTTAGTGGACACAGCTCAGGTCCCTGAAATAACTCCTCCTGTCTCGCTGGAAGTTCTTAAGACCTTACAGAACCAGGCGGGGAGGGAGGAAAGGGGGCCAGTGAATGTAAAAAGGGGGGGGGGCTACGAATGAGGAAGGCCTAACACAGTTCCAAGGGAAACTCTGCCTTCCCAGGTCCCTCTAATCCACAATGGCACAGGCAACCCATGGAGTGACGCACCAGTCAGAAACTGCTGTGTGATTTAGTACATAGCGTATTGAACGCCCCAGGGTTTAGCACTGTAGCAGCTAAATATACTCAAGGATGTATGATTTTTGCCCAGAACGTGAGACAAGGTGGTTAAGGTACCCCAGAAACACACGTCTTGCCCTTTATATCTGTTTCAACGGTTGCAGACTACCTTCAACTACCCAAAGTGGGCATGTATGAGTATGTATTGGTGTGTGATGACTTGTTTTCAGAATGGCCAGTAGCATACCCGGTAGCTAAGACCACAGCAAAGAAGATGATGGTCGAAGTTGCATGCAGGTATGGGGTACCTGAGACTATTGAAAGTTACACAGGTGTTCACTTCACAGGTGAAAAGATGCAGAAGATAATGAAGGTTTTGGGTGTAGAACAGGCCTTACATGCTTCGTACCATCCATAAAGCAGCTGTAGAGTAGGGAGAAAAGGAACTGAACGGGACACTAAAGGTAAAGATTTAAAAATCCATGGAAGAGACTGGTAAGCCATGAATAGAGTGCCTGCTGGTAGCCGTCTTTTTAGTAAGGTATACCCCTAACCGTGAGACAGGCCTTAGTCACTATAAGGTCCTTTGTGGGTCAGGCCCTAGGACAGGATTGTATTTCCCACAGTGGCTCTAGATGCAGCATGGTTGTCTGACAGATTATGTGATCAATTTGCACAAGCATTTGGCAAAAATACATTCTCGAGTTTTTGCTTCACTTCCAGATATTGAAAAAGTACCAGGAACCCACCCACTTGTGTCTGGAGATTGGCTGGTGGTAAAAAAAACACGTTAGAAAAGTCCTGTCCTCAAATCCTGGTTTGATGGTCCATTCCGAGTATTCTTGACAACAAACACATCAGTGAAGCTTGAAGGAAAGCCTAATTCGAGTCATTTCAAGAATGTGTTGAGTCTGGAGACTTAAAAGGATGTTTCTTGTTCCCCCTGCTGATCCTGACTAAAAGAATATGGATTCTAATTGAGATAATAAAAATGGGTTTCTGGGTTGGGGGATAGTTCTTATGTTCACAATAATCAATGGCCAGGTCATGAATGCCCTAAAAGGGCTTACTTCCTATTTCTTAATTTTGTCTTTAATTCTGCTATTTGCGTTAATTGTTTGATGTGTCATCCCCTACATTAGGAGGTTTTTGTTCAAAGTCGTAGCTGAGGCTACCCCGGAGATGCTTATGGGAGACCTCCATAAGGATGGGAGACCTCCATGAGGATGGAAGACAAAGTCCACTTAGCTCTGTTGGTCCCCCCCCTGCTTACAACGCCACGTGGAGATCATCGACCATAGGGACTGACATCTGACTTCCCCATGCTAAGTACAGTGTCATGGGAGGCTATGCACTAGGCTAGGTTGTCATGGAAGCTGGCGAAGAGGATTCTGAGAATCGGGACACATGTGCTAGGCTTTCATTAGGGAAAGAATGAGGTCCAAGGGCAGACTGATAGAGATATGGACTACAGTCTTTGAATTACCTAAGAAAGCTCCCTCATACTTAAGCTCTCAGGCAACACCTTATCTTCTCCAGAGCACAAAGATTCCATCCTACCCAAGAAAAACATGGCTCCTTGCTACGTCATATATGCTTTTTCTTCTGTTAGTGAAAACTCCATTACAAGATGATGCTTACAGCTAGATATTTACATAGTTCACATACCACAGTTAGTAAAACAATGCACAATGGGCAAATGCTAAGTGTTATCTCTTTTCTTATTTTCATATTTCAGCCAATGTAACAATGCCACATGCATCAGGGGGAATGCCTCTCTGATGTCTATATAAACTGCTGTACTTCCTGTAATAAACAAGAATTTGCTTTGACCCCAGTTTGTGTGTCACAGTTATTTTCTTCCATGCACGTAAAACCCTTGGGTTACTATGAATTTGGAGCAGTAGAGCAAACATAATCAGACCCGATTGAGGGCATCTTTATCAGTACTATTTTAGGGTACATATGATTTTTGCTTACTCTATATTACACTTTTTGTGAGGCAAAGTAACAAAAAATAGCTGTTTTGGCACCGTTTTTATTTTTTGTTATTTACAGTGTTCATCTGACAGGTTAGATCATGTGCTATTTTTATAGAGCAGGTTATTACGGATGCGACAATACCAAATATGACTACTTATTTTGGTTTTTTATTTCAGTTTTACATAATAAAGCATTTTTGAAAGAAATTATCTTTTAGTGTCTCCATATTCTGAAAGCCATAGTTTTTTTTTTTTTTTTGGCTGACTGTCTTATGTAGGAGCTCATTTTTTTCAGTATAAGATGATGGTTTGATTGGTACTATTTTTGGGTGCAAATGACTTTTTGATCGCTTGGTATTACACTTTTTGTGATGTAAGGTGACAAAAAATGGCCTTTTTGACTATTTTTTTTTTTTTACGGTGTTCACCTGAGGGGTTAGGTCATGTGATATTTTTATACATCAGTTTCTTACGGATGCGGCAATACCTAATATGTATACTTTTTTTATTTTATTTAACTTCTACACAATAACAGCATTTTTTAAACAAAAAAAATCATGTTTTAGTGTCTCCATATTCTGAGAGCCATAGTTTTTTTTATTTTTTGCCCAATTGTTTTATGTAGGTGCTAATTTTTTGCGGGATGAGGTATCTGTTTGATTGCTACTGTTGCAGTTTTTGTGATGTAAGGTGACAAAAAAATGATTGTTTTAGCAGTTTTTATTTTATTTTTTTCTACGCCGTTCAGGTGAAGACGTGGATCATGTGATATTTTTGTAGAGCCATTCATTACGGATGCAGAAATACCCAATATGTCTAGTTTTCTTTTCTTTTTTACAATATTATGTTTTTATTTAGAGAAATTTTATTTATTTATTTTTACTTGAAACTTAATGATTGTATTTTTCGCTTTATAAGTGGGGGGGGGGGGAAATGTCCGTGTACGTCTTATAAAATGAATACTATTGAGCGCTTCCATTATGGAAGCACTCACTAGTATATAATAGGAGCGGGGAGCGAAGCGCTGCAAGCGCAGGTAATACTTACCCTCCCTGGTCTGCGCCGTGGCTCCTCTTCAGCTGTCGCGCTCCCATCTTCCCGGCCTGTGCTGCACTGTCCTGACCCCGTACAGCGTCAGGACGTAGTGCGTGCAGTATGACCTGACACTGCACGCAGATTGAAGCGTGACAGCTGAAGAGGAGCCGCGGCGCAGGACAGGTAAGATGATTTTTTATTTTAGTCTGATGGGGGGTACTGATGGGCTATTCTGAGGTCTGTGGATACTGATGGGCTGATCTGAGGTCTGGGGGTACTGATGGGTTGATCTGAGGTGTGGGGGTACTGATAGGCTGATCTGAGGTCTGGGTTACTTATGGGTTAATCTGAGGTCTGGGGGTACTGATGGGCTAATCTGAGGTCTGGGGGTTCTGATGGGCTAATCTGAGGTCTGATTGGGGTACTGATGGGCTAATCTGGGGTCTGATGGGCTAATCTTAGGTCTGATGGGGGTCTGATGGGCTAATCTGAGGTCTGATGGGCTAATCTGAGGCCTGGTGGGGGTCTGATCGGCTAATCTGAGGTCTGATAAGGGTCTGATGGGCTAATCTGAGGTATGATAAGGCTCTGAGTGGGCTGATATGAGGTCTGATGGGGGTCTGAGTGGGCAGATATGAGGTCTGATGAAAAATATTTTCTTCTTATTTTCCTACTCTAAAATCTGGAGTGTGTCTTATCATCAGGTGCATCTTATAAAGCGGAAAATACGGTATTTTTTTTCATTATAAAAAACCCTTTTTTCAAACTTTTTTAAACTTTTTATTTTTGTCCCACTCCGGGACTTCAACTTCTGGGGTCTGATCCCCTCTGCAATGCATTACAATACAACCTGTATTGTAATGCATTGGCTGTCAGCTTTTATGCTGACAGCCTGCCTGTGAGACCCAGCCACAGGGCTGGATCTCACAGGCTTCCGTAGAAGGCAAGCTCCAATGCTTATTGAAGGCATCGGGCTTGCCTTCTCTGCCATGGGGAAGCGAAGGGCACCCATACCCTCTGCATGCCGCGGTCAGTTTTGACCGCGGCATAGAAGGGGTTAACACGCTGGCATCAGTGTTTTCACCGATGGTGGTGTATGCAGCAGGGGCCTGGCTGTCAGTGACTGCCGGGTCCATGCCGCTAATCGGGTGGGCGCAGCTCCTGCACCCGCCCGATCAGCCCGCCGTACATGTACGGCGCTGGTTCTTAAATCACGTCCACAAGCGCCATACATGTATGGCCGCGGGTCCTTAAGGGGTAAATATTTGATGAAAAAAAATTAAATTTGGCAATTACAACAAATACCGTCAATATTCCCTGGAAATGATTGTCTAACACAGTATATGACCACATATACAGTACATGCGGATCAAACAAAAATTCACTCTGTGGTCAATGGTTAAGTCTAATAAGACAATCAAAACGTGTGCTCACCATGACCCATCCAGTCAATCTAGAAAATAGTTTTCATTATAGTAGAAAGTGAAAGTGACCACTTTCACATAATGCGAAAAGTTTTTTTTGACTTTGCCAAAATACCATCTAACATGGATTAGACATCGAATGCGTGCACTATGTCCTGATACAGAACACAACGAAGACCGTGTGGGCTCAGTAAGGTAGACCCAGGAGGGTGAGTACCATCAATGCTCGTACCAATTTACTTCTTCCTCCTCGCTCACATTTTTTACTATTGTGCCAGACTATAACAAAATAACTTTTTTTCAGAGCTGAACTCAGACATACCCATATTTTCAACCAGGAAGCCCCACTAAGATGAGCATCGGAGAATTTCTTGCTCCAATGTTCTCCTTTGCCATGCACTGAATCGCTATATGCAAAGGCATTTTCAGAGATCCGTTGACGTACCTTGCATTCCTTAGGGCTGCAAGGCATAGGCTTCGGCCAAGCCGTGTAATTGGTGACGTCACCTGCAGTGATGGGCGGGAATTATCGCTGCCCTAGCCGGTGACGTCAACGAATACACTGCTTGGCGGAAGCCTCCACCTGGCAGTGTAGAAAAGTAAACAAACAGTCCCTTGCCTTGCGTGATCCAGCGCAGGGCAAGGGAGAGAATCAGAGCATGAAATGCTATGATGCTTATATCACAGGGGCCAGAGGGGTTAAAATTTTCGGGTTCATTTTGAACACGGATAAACCCTTTAATTTTGTCCATCTTAGATATTAATACAGTAAGTTAAGCTGTACAATCTACTTTAACTGGAACAACTATCAGTATCACCACCCAAAAATAGTTTTGCGCGCTGTAAAAGCTACACTAATTAGATAATTATGTTCAATCATTTAGAATGCTAAAAGAAGTCCATAGATATTTTTGACAGATGTTTTTTTTTTGTCCATTCCAACAACTGTGATATCTACTGTGTCTGGACGTTCACAAAAAATAAAAAAAATACTCATGTTCTGTAATGCAAGTTACATTTTCAGTATAGAGTTCTGCATTGGTTATTTCCTTGCAGCATACAGATTCAAGGTTAGTCAGCATCGAAACATACTTTTCACATTGACACCAACTAACAATGCCAACTCGACTTTCCTCTTCTTCACGTGTGAACTCCTGAAAGTGACCGAAATCTTGTCTTGGATTGTTTGGAAAACAATGTAGATTACAAGTTTGATTGCTATACTTCAATGACAACTGTGTTAAAAGTAATTGCATCTGAAATAATATGAACGGATGTTGTTTTATACTGTTATGCATCTTATTTAGAAATAGTCAAACTATTCTTAGATTTTATAGTACCTCAGTGTCTTCTGTTCCTGCAGGCTTCAATGGGGTACTGTAATGTTCCATTGTAGTATTGGAATGCTGCCTGCTTATAACTTCGGAAACAGAGTCAGTATCAGAGAATATAAATATAGCCTAGATATATAAAAGCAATCAAAATGTATTCTTACATTACATTTTTTTATTTTTTCAAGAGAAATTCTAGTCAAAAGTCATCATTTTTTGTTACTGCTATACTGTCTGGTTTGCTCCACCTGTACTATTGTGATTTGGTTAGTGTAGTTGTACTAAAACCTGATGATCCAGCTAATTAAAGTAATGAATTGCTAAATTGTAAAGTTAATAAAGTGTTCATAACACTGCTACACTTCAAACATTGGAACGAAAGGTGTGCCTCAAAAAAGTAGTAGTAGAGTAAAATAAAAAAAAACTTTACAAATGATTTTGTATAACATTATAACTAATAAATAAAAGAAATAAAGGAATGATTGATTTACCTCAAGGTTGTCATTGTCATGTAGATAATAGCCCAGTATATCATAGTTTGATTAAAAAAAAGTTTTTGAATCTTCTCCCATAGTAATACTTAAAACAATGTCTTCATTTTTTGTGTCAGCTGTGATTTCAGCTGCCTTTTTAAAAAATAATAAATAGCTTTAGAAATAGATTAAGAAATCATTCCTCTCTTTATTCCCTTCAAACAACATTAGTTTATAGTTATTCACGTTGGTAGAGGTAGTACATCGAAAAGGCTGCTGTATTGAGTTGGGTCCATACACGATGACGGTCTACTGTATCAGTATCTTGTCTCTAATGTTAGTTGAAGGCAATGCCCACGTCTGCTAACTTCACAGGTACCATGTTCAATGGTGAGAGCGGCAAATGTGGAGTTAGGCTCATGCTCACGGTCGTGTTTTGAATTGAAGATCTTCCAAATAAGGATACTTTGAGGAATGAAACATCAGGCCGTATGATATAAATGAATATTCTTGGTAACTAAACACACTAGAATAGGACAAACTATAATTTATGTTTGTTAGGCCAGACACAAATGGATGCGGCCAGCAGACAGTGTGAAATCATCATCTTTGCAAGCTAAATTGAAGTTAAAGCGTCAGCATCCAAATTTAGTTAATAGAGCTTGTAAGAATGAAAGAGAATGGTCGTGTGCATGTGCCCTTAGGCCCAGTGCTTGCAGGTTTTTTGTCTCCAATTCAAAAAAAATTGTCTGAGCAGAAACCTAACGTACCCCTTTATAATCTATGGGGTCCTTAGGTTCCGGTCGCTTTAGTTATGTCCAGAATCCATCCATCCAGCTTGTAAGAATGAAAGAGAATGGTCGTGTGCATGTGCCCTTAGGCTGAGTTCACATCAGCGTTCATCCTTTCGTTTCATTCACATCAGCGTTTCAGCTACACAAAAAAAAATTAATCGGAGACAAAAGCAGTGCTTGCAGGTTTTTTGTCTCCAATTCAAAAAAATTTGTCTGAGCAGAAACCTAACGTACCCCTTTATAATCTATGGGGTCCTTAGGCTCCGGTCGCCTTAGTTATGTCCAGAATCCATCCTTTCCATTCTTCTGCTCCTATAACATTCTTATACAATGTTCCCCATTAATGTTGGTGGCAGAAGGGGGAGAAGAGAATACTCACCTTTCGATCCGCTCCCTCTGAAGCTATACGCGCTGCCACTTCTGGGTGTAGTGACGTGATGGCACATGCTCACTAGAGGAATAGGACTTGCCGAGATGAAAGGAGCAAGTCTAGTGCGCACGTGCTGTCATACATGGGAATGCGCACACACGAGATCTCAGCGTTAGACCGGAGAGTCTAGCACTATTAGTCAAAGTAATTGGGGGCGTTTTTATTGCATGCAGGGTGGCACTAACAGTCAGGAGGGCATCGGAGAAGCGGTGCTCAGAAGGCATAAGCACGCCTCTGAATGCTCAATTTGCTCATTTACATATTTTTTTAAGTGGATTTTGCAGTCTAATCGGACCTCAAATAAGGGAAATAAAGGTATGTTTTTTCTCAGCGTTTTGAGCCCTACTATATGACTAGTAGGGTATGCATGAATCAAGTGACAGTGCCTCTTGAAATGGAAGAAGTTTGGAATAACCAGGACTCTTCCTAAATCTGGCGGCACCACCAAACTAAGTAATCGAGGGAGAAGGACCTTGGTAAGAGAAGAACGCAATGGTCACTCTGACTAGGCTCCAAAGATCTTGTGTGCAGATGGAGAATCTTCCAGAAGGTCAATCATCACTGCACCACTAGAGATGGCCTTGCGGTTCGCCTGGCGGTCGGTTTGCGGCGAACTTTGCTTGTTCGCGATTCGCCGAACATGTGAACATATGGCGATATTTGCACGCACTATATTTTTTTGCATAGCGCCGAACTTTGACCCATGACACATCCATCAGGTAGGACAGGACAGCCATTGAGACGTTTCAGCACATGGACACACCCCAACCCTATAACAGAACCCGATCTGGAAGCCATTTTACATTATGTGTTTTGTCAGTGTAGGGAGAGGTTGCATTTTGGAGCAGGGACAGTTAGGGACACCAAACGCTAGCTAATAGGGCCACAAAAGTCCTTTTAACCCCTTAAGGACCGGGCTCATTTTCACCTTAAGGACCAGGCTCATTTTCACCTTAAGGACCAGGCCATTTTTTGCAAATCTGACCAGTGTCACTTTAAGTGCTCATAACTTTAAAACGCTTTGACTTACCCAGGCCGTTCTGAGATTGTTTTTTCGTCACATATTGTACTTCATGACACTGCTAAAATTGGGTCAAAAAAGTTAATTTTTTTGCATAAAAAAATACAATTTTTACCGTAAATTTTGAAAAATTAGCAAATTTCAAATTTTCAGTTTCTCTACCTCTGTAATACATAGTAATACCCCCAAAAATTGTGATGACTTTACATTCCCCATATGTCTACTTCATGCTTGAATTGTTTTGGGAATGATATTTTATTTTTTGGGGATGTTACAAGGCTTAGAAGTTTAGAAGCAAATTTTGAAATTTTCAGAAATCTTCAAAATCCCACTTTTTATGGACCAGTTCAGGTTTGAAGTCATATTGTGAGGCTTAGATAATAGAAACCTCCCAAAAATGACCCCATTCTAGAAACTACACCCCTCAAGGTATTCAAAACTGTTTTTTCAAACTTTGTTAACCCTTTAGGTGTTCCACAAGAGTTAATGGCAGATGGAGAAACAATTTTGAATTTATATTTTTTGGAAAATTTTCCAATATAATCAATTTTTTCCAGGAGTAAAACAAGGGTTAACTGCCAAACAACACTCAAAATGGGTTGCCCTGATTCTGTAGTTTGCAAAAAACACCCCATATGTGGTCGTAAACTACTGTTTGGCCGAACGGTAGCACATAGAAGGAGGGGAACACCATATGGGTTTTGGAAGGCAGATTTGGCAGGACTGGTTTTGTTTATACCATGTCCCATTTGAAGCCCCCTGTTGCACCCCTAGAATAGAAATTTCAAAAAAGTGACTCCATCTAAGAAAGTACACCCCTCAAGGTATTCAAAACTGGGTTTACAAACTTTGTAACCCTTTAGGTGTTCCACAAGAGTTAATGGCAGATGGAGAAACAATTTTGAAATTTCTATTTTTTGGAAATTTTCCAATATAATCAATTTTTTCCAGGAGTAAAACAAGGGTTAACTGCCAAACAACACTCAAAATGGGTTGCCCTGATTCTGTAGTTTGCAAAAACACCCCATATGTGGTCGTAAACTACTGTTTGGCCGAACGGTAGCACATAGAAGGAGGGAACACCATATGGTTTTGGAAGGCAGATTTGGCAGGACTGGTTTTGTTTATACCATGTCCCATTTGAAGCCCCCTGTTGCACCCCTAGAATAGAAATTTCAAAAAAGTGACTCCATCTAAGAAAGTACACCCCTCAAGGTATCAAAACTGGGTTTACAAACTTTGTTAACCCTTTAGGTGTTCCACAAGAGTTAATGGCAGATGGAGAAACAATTTTGAAATTTCTATTTTTTGGAAAATTTTCCAATATAATCAATTTTTTCCAGGAGTAAAACAAGGGTTAACTGCCAAACAACACTCAAAATGGGTTGCCCTGATTCTGTAGTTTGCAAAAACACCCCATATGTGGTCGTAAACTACTGTTTGGCCGAACGGTAGCACATAGAAGGAGGGGAACACCATATGGGTTTTGGAAGGCAGATTTGGCAGGACTGGTTTTGTTTATACCATGTCCCATTTGAAGCCCCCTGTTGCACCCCTAGAATAGAAATTTCAAAAAAGTGACTCCATCTAAGAAAGTACACCCCTCAAGGTATTCAAAACTGGGTTTACAAACTTTGTTAACCCTTTAGGTGTTCCACAAGAGTTAATGGCAGATGGAGAAACAATTTTGAAATTTCTATTTTTTGGAAAATTTTCCAATATAATCAATTTTTTCCAGGAGTAAAACAAGGGTTAACTGCCAAACAACACTCAAAATGGGTTGCCCTGATTCTGTAGTTTGCAAAAACACCCCATATGTGGTCGTAAACTACTGTTTGGCCGAACGGTAAGCACATAGAAGGAGGGGAACACCATATGGGTTTTGGAAGGCAGATTTGGTAGGACTGGTTTTGTTTATACCATGTCCCATTTGAAGCCCCCTGTTGCACCCCTAGAATAGAAATTTCAAAAAAGTGACTCCATCTAAGAAAGTACACCCCTCAAGGTATTCAAAACTGGGTTTACAAAACTTTGTTAACCCTTTAGGTGTTCCACAAGAGTTAATGGCAGATGGAGAAACAATTTTGAAATTTCTATTTTTTGGAAAATTTTCCAATATAATCAATTTTTTCCAGGAGTAAAACAAGGGTTAACTGCCAAACAACACTCAAAATGGGTTGCCCTGATTCTGTAGTTTGCAAAAAACACCCCATATGTGGTCGTAAACTACTATTTGGCTAAACGGCAGGGACATAGAAGAAGGGGAACGTCATTTTTGGAAGGCAGATTTTGCTGGACTGGTTTATTGACACCATGTACCCTTTCAAGCCCCCTGATGCACCCCTAGAGTAGAAACTCCATAAAAGTGACCCCATCTAGGAAACTACGGGATAAGGTGGTTGTTGTTTTGGGACTATTTTTGGGGTAAATTTGATTTTTGGTTGCTCTATATTAGTCTTTTTTGAGGCAATGTAACAAAAAAATGTAATTCTAAAATTGTTTCTACATTCACTATTTGGTTTTGTGGAACACCTAAAGGGTTAACATAGTTTGTAAAGTAACTTTTGAATACCTTGAGGGGTGTAGTTTCTTAGATGGGGTCACTTTTTTGGAGTTTCTAGTCTAGGCTACATCAGGGGGGGCTTCTAATGGGACATGGTGTCAAAAAAAAAACTGTCCATCAAAATCTGCCTTCCAGAAACCATATGGAGTTCCCTTCGTTCTATGCCCTGCCGTGCGGCTATATAGCCATTACGACCACATATGGGGTGTTTCTGCAAACTACAGAATCGGGGCAATAAATATTTAGTTTTGTTTGGCTGTTAACCCTTGCTTTATTACCGGCAAAATGGATTCAAATTGAAATTTTGCCCAAAAATTGGTGTTTTGGCACAGTTTTTATTTTATATTTTTAACACCGTTCATCCGAGGCGTTTGGTCAAAAGTTATTTTTATAGCGACGACTTTTACGCACGCGACGATGCCCAATATGTATGGCTCTCAGACTTTGGAGACACTAAGCAGGCATCCTAAAACTGCGGCCCTCCAGATATTGTAAAAACTACAATTCCCACCATGCCCTGCTGATGGCTGTAGGTTGTCTGGGCATGCTGGGAGTTATAGTTTTACAACATCTGGAGGGCCGCAGTTTGAGGATGCCTGCTCTAAAACTAATATTTTTTGGGGAAAGAAAAATTGTTTCCGTGTCTCCAAAGTCTGAGAGCCATAGTGTTTTATGTTCTCTAGTGGACTGTTGAGGATTATAAAAATTTAGTACTCCATGGAAGTGTGATACTCCCTGAAGCAATTGATAATGCAGAGGCCCGGATGATCGGGGCAAGTGTCACATTGAGTAGTGGTGTCCTTCCGTATCCCCCTCTTGTGACACACTCTGCACTTTTTTTGGGTTCGTCCCTTCTTTCCAGTATGGGGGACCACACCTGGAAAGTGTTGGCCAGGGACGATCCGGGCGCCTCCAATTCCCGAGGTACTCCGGCCTGCTCTTTCCCGGTCCGAAAAGATCAGGTCTTTGAGGACTGCCTCATAGAACTGGAGGAATGTCCCTGTGCTGCCAGCGCTTCGGGATAGTACAAAAGAGTTGTACATGGCAACCTGTACCAAGTAGACCGCAACTTTTTTGTACCATGCCCGGGTTTTGCGCATGGCGTTATATGGCGTGAGGACTTGATCAGAGAGATCAACTCCTCCCATATACCGATTGTAGTCGACGATACAATCGGGCTTGAGGACCGTTGCCGCGGTACCTCGCACAGGGACAGGGGTGGTGCCGTTACCGTGGATTGTGGACAGCATAAGGACATCCCTCTTGTCCTTATACCTGACCAGCAACAGGTTTCCACTGGTAAGGGCACGGGTCTCACCCCTGGGGATAGGTACCTGGAGGGGGTAGGCAGGGAGGCCGCGTTGATTTTTCCGCACGGTCCCACAAGCGAACGTGGATCTGGCGGCAAGGGACCTGAACAAGGGAATGCTGGTATAAAAGTTATCCACGTACAAGTGGTAACCATTATCCAGCAGTGGGTACATAAGGTCCCACACGAGTTTCCCGCTAACACCCAGAGTGGGGGGACATTCTGGGGGTTCAATACGGGAATCTCGCCCCTCGTACACACGAAATTTGTAAGTGTACCCTGAGGCACTCTCACAAATTTTGTATAGCTTCACGCCATACCTCGCCCCGCTTTGTGGGAATGTATTGGCGGAAACTGAGTCTCCCCTTGAACGCAACGAGAGACTCATCAACCGCGACCTCCCTTCCAGGTACGTAGGCCTGCTGAAATGTGGCCCCAAAGTGATCGATGACCGGCCGTATCTTATACAGCCGGTCATAGGCAGGATCACTTCGGGGGGGACATGCTGCATTATCGGAATAATGCAGACATTTCCGGATGGCCTCAAACCGGTGACGTATCATGACCATACTGTACAGTGGGGTCTGGTAGAGTATGTCCCCACTCCAGTATTGCCTGACACTGGGTTTTTGGACTAGACCCATATGCAGCACGAGGCCCCAAAATGTCCTCATTTCGGCTGCACTGACCGGCGTCCAGCCACCGGGTCTAGCCAAAACTGAGCCTGGGTTTTGAGCGACGAACTGTTGGGCGTACAGATTCGTCTGCTCCACCATCAAATTCACCAGTGAGTTACTGAAAAAAAAAACTAAAATAGTCTATTTCAGTAAACCCCACTGTGGGAATCTGGATTCCAGGATTGCCAGCAAAATCCGGAATCTCAGGCTCAAAGTCCACTGGGGGACACCAGCTAAGTTCATCGGCAGGGGGCTCCGGTGGACTTATTTGGTGGGCCGGGAAACCAGTACGAACCCCAGGGCGGCTCGTACTAGGGTGGGCCACAGGATCCCTAGCATGTGGGGCCCCTGGCTCCGCCTGGCGGCGTCTCCGCCGCCTTGGTGGCTCATCGTCATCAGATGATGATGAGGAGGATGCGGATGACAAAAGGAATGTGGGGTCATCCTCATCCTCACTGGGGCTCTCAGAGTCGGAGGCAATCTGGGCGTATGCCTCCTCGGCCGAGAACATCCGGTGGGCCATGGGTGTGTGTGCGTGTAGGTGTGCGTGTGTGGCAAACTTTATTATATGTGCGTGTGTGTGGGGGCAACGGGTGTTCGCGTACTAAAAAGTCCAGGCAAAAAAATGGGCAAGTGTTAGAAAAAAAAAAAGTTAAAACTTGCTGATCAGCGGTACAACGCTGATCAGCGGTCGGGGGGGTGGTGGGGCGGGCGATGCGCTAACAGTGGACGGACGCTAAAAAGTGCCGGCCAGTCAGCGCACGCAGAAAAAAAAAAAGTGGTGGTGAGTGGGGGGTGGGGGGTGCTGGTGGGGGGTGGGTGGGGGGGGGGGGGCAGGTGGGGGGGGGGGGGAGGGGCGGGTGGGGGGGGGGGGGGGGGGCAAGTGGCAGGAGGGGTCTGGGTTAGGGTTAGATGGAAGTTTGGAAGTTTGGAATAAAAGTACTTTTTTTTTTTTTTTTCTAACTTACTTTTCCCTTCTTTCCCTGCCTAACGGTGCCTCTCCCTCACTGACCCTAACCTACCTGGGTGGCGATGGGTGCAGGAGGGTGATGGATGCCGATTAGGGGGACACAGGAGCTCGTTCTGGACGGTGCTGCACGGTCAGGGTGCTGGACAGGAAGAGGAGGGGAGAGAGGAGCGCAGGAAGTTTGAATCTCGCGCCTCTCTCCCCTGCACCAATCAGCACCCTGGACAGCGGCATTCAGCACCAGGGCCAGCACCGCCTCTCCAAATCCTCGGACTGCGATAGGTGGTGTATAATTACGCCACCGATCGCAGTCTTTTTCCGGTTCATCGGGTCACAGGACACCCGAATGGACCGGAAACGCAGAAAACCGCAGGTCTGAATTGACCTGCGGTTTTCTGCGATCGCCGATACGGGGGGGTCAAATGACCCCCCCCTGCATTGTTACGGGATGCCGGCTGAATGATTTCAGCCGAAATCCCGTTCCGATTAACCCCTGCGGCGCCGGAGTTCCGATTTTAAGTCAGGACGTACCGGTACGTCCTCGGTCCTTAAGGACTCGGGAAATAGGGCGTACCGGTACGTCCTAGGTCCTTAAGGACTCGGGAAATAGGGCGTACCGGTACGTCCTAGGTCCTTAAGGGGTTAAGGACTGGTATAGGTGTGCTATCGATAGGTGTGATATAGAGGGGTGTAATATACTTATAATATAGTTTCTAACATAGAAATTATGCACTGCCTGTCCAAAAAAAAAACTCGCCACCTGGATTTAACGAAGCAAATAGTTATGAGCCTCCTATTGGATAATTACTGCATGGGCGATTATCTTTCAGCTGGCAACAAGTTATTTAACCCCAACTGGTGTAGTGAGTTGCTTCTCATTTCTTAAACAACCACGTTGAAAGACACATCTCGTGGTCATGGAAAAGATGTTAGTCTGTTTGAGAAGGGTCAAATCATTGGCATGCATCAAGCAGAAAAAACATCTAAGAAGATTGCAGAAACTACTAAAATTGGGTTAAGAACTGTCCAATGCATTATTAAAAACTGGAAGGATAGTGGGGACCCATCGCATTCGAGGAAGAAATGTGGTGGGAAAAAAACCCTAAATGATCGTGATCGGCGATCACCTAAACGTTTGGTGAAATCAAATCGAAGAAAAACAACAGTAGAACTCAGGACTATGTTTAATAGTGAAAGTAAGAGCATTTCCACACGCACAATGCGAAGGGAACTCAAAGGATTGGGACTGAACAGCTGTGTAGCCGTAAGAAAACCACTAATCAGTGAGGCAAACCATAAAAAAAGGCTTCAATTTGCTAGGGAGCATAAAGATTGGACTCTGGAGCAATGGAAGAAGGTCATGTGGTCTGATGAGTCAAGATTTACCCTGTTCCAGAGTGATGGGCGCATCAGGGTAAGAAGAGAGGCAGATGAAGTGATGCACTACTGTACAAGCTATGATCTGGGGTTGCTGCAGTTGGTCAGGTCTAGGTTCAGCAACAGTATGTGCTCCAAGAATGAGGTCAGCTGACTACCTGAACATACTGAATGACCAGGTTATTCCATCAATGGATTTTTTGATGGCACAGGCATATTCCAAGATGACAATGCCAGGATTCATGGGGCTCAAATTGTGAAAGAGTGGTTCAGGGAGCATGAGACAATTGAGACATCATTTTCACACATGTATTGGCCACCACAGAGTCCAGACCTTAACCCCATTGACAATTAAATAATAAGAACAGCCTGAAAAGTACGTTGCCTAGGTGCGTCGCAGGTCCCAATCCTGAAGTGGGCACAGTTCACACAGGTAGATGCGTTTCTTTTGTTGGACCGCGCTGCCTCAGGATTAACAGAAATTCCTCATTCGAAACCAGTCAGATAATCACGAACATGGGAAAGCATACAGGCCAAACGAATCCTTTCCTCCTCTCCCTTTCAGGCTTCTATGGAACACCAAGGATGCAGCCAACAGTGAAATATGTCACATGAATTGGAGTAAAACAGGGTTTATTATACTCACAATACACAGGTAAAAACGAGCAGTGTATAAAAGGATCAATCACCCGACCCGGGTTTTGCTCAGTTGAGTTTCGTCAGGGGTATTCATCCTGCCCTTTCCAAGGTCTTATAAGGGATCAGGTCAGTCTGCACCCACCTCTCCAAGAAATCATGATCCAATCACATTACAACATTAAAACTTCAGTGTTAAAACATCCAACAATACATAAATACATGTTACTCAATAATATATCAAGTGCATAAAAACTTTAACTTAACCCTTTAATAAACTCTAACAAGCCCTGCTTCTCCCCCTTCCATAGAACTAGGCAGTCATCAATGAATCTCTTCCAAACTATTAACTCTCCAACTTCCGTGATTTTGTTCAATACAGGCTTGATGGTCACACTTTCCCAGAACCCCATGAAAATATTGGCGAAACTGGGGGCGAATTTCTCCCCCATCGCCGTACCAGTCCACTGCAAATAATTGTAACTCAAACAAAAATCCACACAGTCAAGAATAAACCTCTCTTGTTGTCCTGTCATTAAGGGGTCATTATTCAATACCTGTTCAATAGCTTTAAGCCCCCATTTCTTGGGAATCACAGTGTATAACGAAGCCACATCAATAGTGGCCAACCATAAGTTTGCGTGACAACTGTCAAATTCTCTGACAAACTCCAGGACACTCCTGGAGTTCTTCAAAAAAGACGACCTTAAAGGGACATACTTTTGGAGGAAAAAATCCACATATTCCCCCAAACGACTGGTAAGTGAATCAATACCAGACACAATCGGCCTACCCAGCAGATTGGTCTGGCTTTTGTGAATCTTCGGTAGAAAATATATGACGGAGGTTACTGGAAATTTATTGTTCAAATAATCAAACTATTGCTTTTATAATCATTACATGTTTTAAAAAACTTTTTCTGCTTTTTCATAATCACATCCTTTTCAACTTTCATTATGACACTTTTACATTTCTCACATAGCAAAGCATACTCTTCCTGATCCTTAAACGGCTCCAGTTGCTGCTGAAGAGAATCTATATTAACTTTTATCATTTGCAATTTATTTTTCCTCTTGGAAATAATGAACCTCATGGCTCTAAAGCCGCAATCATTCATTAATTGCTCCCATTCTCCTAAATCACCTGGATCATCTGAATTCAGTGGTGATTGCCACTTCAGGCCCTCAGGAATTTTTCCTTCACAGAGGTATTTTTCCAGAGATGCAATATCCCAGGTGATTTGGAGTTCCTTAATCAGATCCCACTCCAGATCAGAAAAGAGGACCTCCAATGTATTGGTAGATCCTAAATCCTCTTTTATAGAAAAAGTGTTTGGCGAAACATGTTGGGGGGCAGAGTGTGAATGTAGTTTTATACAGCGAGTGACTGCAAAAGCAATAGACATGCAGCATGAATGAGCAAATAGGGTGCGATAAGAGGGAACCCACAGACTCCCAGGTGCAGCGCACTGTGAGACAAACAGTGTGAGTCCACACCAGCACGGTAGATACCGTAGGAATACAGAGGAGCCTGTTAGGCAGAAATATATGAGAGCCCCATAGGTAGCCCCACTGCGAAAAAACATGGCAACAACAAGCGGAAATTTGCAGACACAGCTGATAATTTTAAAATGTCAGTTATAGGTAGGAATTTTAGTGATAAAGAAATAAACGTTATATTTTATACATAGGCAAAACTAACACATGTAAACCTAGAGACAACTTCTGGTCCTAGTGACCAACTGTAAATAATTATTATTGCCGTGTCTCAACATGTGTTAACGGGTCAAGTTTGAAAAATTAAGACTAATCCTTTTATACACTGCTCGTTTTTACCTGTTTATTGCGAGTATAATAAACCCTGTTTTACTCCAATTCATGTGACGTATTTCACTATTGGCTGCATCCTTGGTGTTCCATAGAAGCCTGGAAGGGAGAGGAGGAAAGGTTTGGCCTGTATGCTTTTCCATGTTCGTGATTATCTGACTGGTTTCTAATGTGGAATTTCTGTTAATCCTGAGGCAGCGCGGTCCAACAAAAGAAACGCTTAACCCCATTGAGAATCTTTTTTTTTTTTTTTTTTGGTGGCGACTTTTTTTTTTGGACAGGCAGTGTATTATAGTGTATTTGTATTGCGCAGCAGTTGTGTGCGATTCTGCTGCTATACCGCAGCTAGATAGAAGGACAAACGCTATTGGAGTAACTAATTGCATCGGGTGTGATATACCTGTTGCCCCCCAAAAAATGTTGAGGGCTGTGATATACCTTCTTTCACAAAATCCTGATTGAGGGGTGCTATATACCTGTTTCCGCCAAATACTGATTAAGGGGTGCTATATACCTGTTTCCGACAAATACTGATTAAGGAGTGCCATATACCTTTTTTCCACAAAATACTGATTGAGGGGTGCTATTGCTATATACCTTCTTCCACCAAATACTGATTGAGGGCTGCGATACACCTGTTTCCACAAATTACTGATTGAGGGGTGCCATATACCTGTTTCTGTCAAATACTGATTGAGGGGTGCTATAGACCTGTTTCCACCAAATACTGATTGAGGGGTGCCATATACCTTCCACAAAATACTGAATAAGGGCTGCGATACACCTGCTTAAACAAAATACTGATTGAGGGGTGCCATATACCTTCTTCCACAAAATCCTGAATGAGGGGTGCTATATACCTGTTTCCACCAAATACTGATTGACGGGTGCTATATACCAGTTTCCACCAAATACTGATTGAGGGGTGCTATATACCTTCTTCCACAAAATACTGATTGAGGGGTGCTATTGCTATATACCTTCTTCCACAAAATGCTGATTGAGGGCTGCAATACACCTGCTTCCACCAAATACTGATTGAGGGGTGCCATATACCTGTTTCCACCAACTACTGATTGAGGGGTGCTATATACCTGTTTCCGCCAAATACTGATTGAGGGGTGCCATATACCTTCTTCCACAAAATCCTGATTGAGGGGTGCCATATACCTGTTTCCGCCAAATACTGATTAAGGGGTGCTATATACTTGTTTCCACCAAATACTGATTGAGGGGTGCTATTGCTATATACCTTTTTCCACCAAATACTGATTGAGGGCTGTAATACACCTACTTCCACAAAATACTGATTGAGGGGTGCCATATACCTGTTTCTGCCAAATACTGATTGAGGGGTGCTATATACCTGTTTCCGACAAATACTGATTAAGGAGTGCCATATACCTTTTTTCCACAAAATACTGATTGAGGGGTGCTATTGCTATATACCTTCTTCCACCAAATACTGATTGAGGGCTGCGATACACCTGCTTCCACAAATTACTGATTGAGGGGTGCCATATACCTGTTTCTGCCAAATACTGATTGAGGGGTGCTATAGACCTGTTTCCGCCAAATACTGATTGAGGGGTGCCATATACCTTCCACAAAATACTGAATGAGGGCTGCGATACACCTGCTTAAACAAAATACTGATTGAAGGGAGCCATATAGCTTCTTCCACAAAATCCTGATTGAGGGGTGCTATATACCTGTTTCCACCAAATACTGATTGAGGGGTGCTATATACCAGTTTCCGCCAAATACTAATTGAGGTGTGCTATATACCTTCTTCCACAAAATACTGATTGAGGGGTGCTATTGCTATATACCTTCTTCCACAAAATGCTGATTGAGGGCTGCAATACACCTGCTTCCACCAAATACTGATTGAGGGGTGCCATATACCTGTTTCCACCAACTACTGATTAAGGGGTGCTATATACCTTCTTCCACAAAATCCTCATTGAGGGGTGCCATATACCTGTTTCCGCCAAATACTGATTAAGGGGTGCTATATACTTGTTTCCACCAAATACTGATTGAAGGGTTCTATATACCTTCTTCCACAAAATACTGATTGAGGGGTGCTATTGCTATATACCTTCTTCCACCAAATACTGATTGAGGGCTGTAATACACCTGCTTCCACAAAATACTGATTGAGGGGTGCCATATACCTGTTTCCGCCAAATACTGATTGAGGGGTGCCATATACCTTCTTCCACAAAATACTGATTGAGGGGTGCTATTGCTATATACCTTCTTCCACCAAATACTGATTGAGGGCTCTAATACACCTGCTTCCACAAAATACTGATTGAGGGGTGCCATATACCAGTTTCCGCCAAATACTGATTGAGGGGTGCTATATACCAGTTCCTGCCAAATACTGATTGAGGGGTGCCAAATACCTTATTCCACCAAATACTGATTGAGGGCTGCGATACACCTGCTTCCACAAAATACTGATGCAAGGGTGTCATATACCAGTTGCCGCCAAATACTGATTGAGGGGTGCTATATACCTTCTTCCACAAAATCCTGATTGAGGGGTGCTATATACCTATTTCCGCCAAATACTGATTGAGGGGTGCTATATACCTTCTTCCACAAAATACTAATTGAGGGATGCTATTGCTATATACCTTTTTCCACAAAATACTGATTGAGGGCTGCGATACACCTGCTTCCACAAAATACTGATTGAGGGGTGTCATATACCTGTTTCCGTCAAATACTGATTGAGAGGTGCTATATACCAGTTTCCACCAAATACTGATTGAGGGCTGCGATATACCTTCTTCCACAAATACTGCTCTATTCTACGGACTTATGCAGAGGGTCATTTAGAAAATGACAGGCAGAGGAAGAGGCAGACTGTTCCGCAGGGATGGTAGGGGTCGGGCAGGTGCACCAGGTCGGAGCCTAAGTGGGAAGTTGGAGAAGGCGCGTGCGATAACTTCAAAAGGCGCAACAAGGTGGTTGAGTGGCTCACTCAGCCTTCCGCTTCTGCACCCTCCTCATTCTCTGTGTCTGCACCCTCCTCACTCTCTGCTGTGTGCATCCCCAAAGACACCACCACCACCACCACCATAACCACTCCACTCGAGTCAGAGGAATTAATTTCCCATCCATTCCCAGACCTTACCGATGCGCAGCCATTCTTGGCATCGGATGAGGAAGAGCAACGGCAGCCACCCAGGGGTCTGACGACAGTACCCAGATCAGCCCAAGGAGGGTGGTCCCTGCTGTTGCTGCCTACTCTGAGATCTCTAATGTCAGTGATGGTGAAGGTGACGATGATGACGTGTCGATGGACGTCACGTGGGTGCCCACAAGAGAGAAAGAGGAGGGGAGTTCAGAGGGAGAGACGGAGTAGCAGATAGGGAGGAGAAGCAAGCAGAACTCGCAGTGCACAGGAGGCAAAAAGCAGACTGCAAATGTATCTGGAGCAAGGCATCCACCATGCACGGTCACATCTTGCACTCCCAGGACGCCGACACATGTCTCCGCAGTGTGGGCTTTTTTTAACCTGTCAGCTGCTGACAATAGTGTTGCTATCTGCAGCCTGTGCTGTCAACACATAAGTCGCGGTAAGCCCAGCACTCACCTAGGGACGACCGCCTTAAGAAGGCACCTGGCCTCCCATCACCGAGCCCAGTGGGAGCAACGCCGTCAGAACCCACAAAGCCACACTCCTGGTGCTCCACATCCTGCCTCTTCTCCTTCTCCTCCCATTTGTCCTCCACCTTCCACCGTGCCATTATCTCGTTCATCTGGCACAAGGCAGGCTTCCGTGGCCCAAATGTTCGAGCGTAAAAAAAAATGATGACACTGGATAATCCTCTTGCCCAACGGCTGACCGCTGCTAGCCCGCCAACAACTGACATATAAATTGATGGACTTGGAGGCCTTTAGAAAATTTGTGGCCATTGGCACACCGCAATGGAAGGTCCCCAGGAGGAAATATTTCCCCCAGAAGGGCATCCCTGAACTATATGGCCACGTTTAGCGGCAAGTTAATATATCTCTGGCACACAGTGTCGGTGCCAAGATACATCTGACCACAGACACGTGGTCTAGCAAACACGGACAGGGAAGGTACATAACTTTTACTGCCCACTGGGTGAACCTTCTGACGGTTGTCAAGCATGTAACCTGTGGCACCCGTGTGGATTTGGTGTTACCGCCACGGATTGCATGCAGGCCTGCCTCTTCTTCTCCTTCTCCTACTCCATCCTCCGTCTCCTCCTCAGCTAACTCCTCCTTTTCCACTGCTACCGGCTCTTCCGCTGCACCCCCTAAGCTCCCCAGACGTGCCAGGCGAGACGTTGCCATGCTGTGCTGTGGCTGTTGTGCCTGGAAGCCAAGAGCCAGACCGACCCTGCACTCCTTTAAGCTCTGCGGTCACAGGCCAATCAGTGGCTAACCCTGCTCAATTTGACAGTTGGTAAAGTGGTGTGCGACAACGGTGCCAATCTGCTGAGCGTGCTGAAACAGGGCAAAATGACACACGTGCTGTGCATGGCACACCTCCTGAACTCAGTCGTGCAGCGATTCGTTGCCAAATACCCCGGGGTCCAGGACATCTTGCAGAAGGCCAGAAAAACCTCTGCCCATTTTAGAAGATCTTACACGGCCATGGCTCGCCTTGCTGACGTATAGCGGCGACACCACTTGCTCGTCAGACGTCTGATTTGTGACTGACGCGCTAGAACTCCACCTTGTATATGCTCCAGCAGAAACGTGCTATTAATGACTACCTGTACGAACTCTGCGGCAGGACAGGTTCTTGGGAGCTTGGTTTTTTTTCACGGCGCCAGTGGCTGCTCATGCACGACGCATGCAGGCTTCTGCGGCCATTTGATGAGATCACCAAACTGGTCAGTCGCAGCCAGTGCACCATCAGTGACATCGTACTTCACGCCTTCTTTCTGGAACGTGCATTGCATCGTGTCATTGATCAAGCCATCGAGGAGCAGGACCTGGAAGATGAGGAAGTCACAATGCTGAATGAATTCCCAGGGGGGCTACTCTATCTGAGACAAGTCAGCAGGAGTCTGAAGAGGAGTCAGAGGAGGATGGTGGCTAGGGGGAGGAGGAGCAAGAAGGGGGTGGCTAGGGGAAGGAGACCGAGGACGACATTCTCCTGGGCGATGAGCAGGAGCCAGGGTGCTCCAACGCATCCAATTTAGTGCAAATGGGGGCCTTTATGCTTCAGTGTTTGAAGAGCGACCCCCGTATTAAAAGCATAAAGGTCAAGGACCTGTACTGGGTGGCAATCTACTTAGACCCCCGGTACAAACACAAAATGGCGGACATGTTACCAGCATCACAGAGGGCTGGCAGAATGCAGCATTTCCAGGCCTTGCTGCGAGAGATGCTGCATTCTTCTGTTGCGGGCGCTGGCAGAGGAATTTCCACCCACAGCGAAACAGGAGTGAGTACCAATCCTACTGCGCCTGCAAAAAGAGGGCGGTTTGAAGATGTGTTGTTCACTTCAGATATGAATTTAAATGGATAGGTAAGCACTCAACCACTGTGGAGCAGGCACAATATTTAATATAGGGTATAGGTACAATAAAATGGAATAAAATACACTCTAAAATGACTAAAATAGAATAAAACTAAAACACACTGTAAAACTGGCTGGGAATAAGGTGCAAATTTGAATTCACGTTACAACAGATAATGTCCTTTTCAACTGATATCAATGTTGAATGGCCGGCACCTGTATCCTTTGATGTAGCGTTACATCCGAAAAATCGCGAAAAGATTCGCAAAAAAAACCGCAAGTAGCAATAGTCAGTTGGTATGTAGCGAGTCAGTGGTTGCTACTAGACACCCGCCTAACCTGTTGGTAAGGGATCTTCACACTAGCTAGTGTGCATTCAAATATATTTTCGGGTGGGTTGTTACTTATATTGGTGGCAACCTTTACGTTTGGATATAACGTTGCATCCACCAAAATCGCATCCGAAGGGGGCACAAATGATTATGTTGCCGCACTATAATGGTATTATGCGGATAATCGATTGCTCACTGAGCACTCACCCCACCTGTTGATGTGTAGTCTTCACACTGGCTGGTGTGCGCTCCGGTGTATATTCTCAGGGTGGGTTTGTACCTGTGTTCCGGTGAAAACCTTCTTGCAATTGCCTTCACTGCCTCTCTGTCCCACTCTGCATGCAGTTCTCGCGAGAGTTGGAGTACAGGTTCACCGATTCAGGTCTCTCCTTGCCTTTGCTGTTCAGATTATTGAAAGATCGTATCCTTAGATAATCGTAGAGTTAAAGTCGCAAGTAACAACCCACCCGAAAATATATTTGAATGCACACTAGGGGAGAATACCAAAAGGTCTCCTAATTGTCAAGACTCCTGCACAAGATTTAAATTCAGAGGAGTTTGACAAGGAATGGAATGACCTATTATTTACCCAATCCATAGCACTGACCCAATTAGTGATCACAAGAAGATCACAAATTTTACAGAAAATAAAAGATATGGTAGATAAATTACTTAAAAATAGTTAATTTGAATCTTGGCAAGAGAAATAGTGTAGAAGTTTGGACAGAGTCGAAGCTGATATTATTGAGAGGAAAACCAAAAAACATCTATATGTACAGAGGAGTGAATCTCGAATGCCAACATCTGAAGAAAACACATCAAAAGGGGAATCCTCTATACAACACATTGAAAAGGTAGATGGATCGGACAAGTATCCGATACCTGTAAGTAACAGATATAAGTCACTTTCAGAACACCATTTTTTAGATCGAACCCCGCCACATCACAGATCACGACCGAGACACAGAACACCAGAAAAGAATTATCACAAACAGAGAGCCACAGTATACACATACAATCTAAGACAGAAAAACACTTATCACCAATTCACCCCAGAGAAAGCACAATACAGGACAACACAAGAATGGAATCAATACCAGGAATCCACTCCCAATCACTTCCCTATGGAGACACACAACTATCACAATCTGGAATTAAGAAAACGAGAAGAGGAAAAAGGAAGAAAAACACAGCACAAATGACACTATTAGAAATACATCAGGACTCAATAGTCAATTTGAGTTCTACCACACTCACAAATGCACAGATAAAACTCCTTGAGAAAGGTCTGAAATTTTCCCCTACCGAAAAAATGTATAAGTTCGATACATATGTTGGTATTCAGAAATTTATTCGAAAACTCTGTTTAAAAAAGTATCATCTAAAAAATCCGATATCTGTCCAAGCAGACAGTAGTGAACAAGATTTTATAAAACATACAAATCTACGGAATAAATCCATAAAATTCCCAAGGAATGAGATTAGCTATGAAATAGCTACATTTCAAAATTCTTACACATCTCACCTTAGGTGAGTGAGCTCCCCCTTTATGACTATGGACATCTGGAGTCATGCCGAAAGCAAAAAACAAAAAGCAGAAAATTATATTTTTGATAAACGCAATCATGTCCCTATTATGGGAGAAAAATCAATGACTGAAATTTTTTGGGAATTAGAGGGACTTTTGCACAAACAATTAAGACAACATTGGGAAATACGCTCATTAACCCAGTGCATTGAATTGGGGAGAATACCAAAAGGTCTCCTAATTGTCAAGACTCCTGCACAAGATTTAAATTCAGAGGAGTTTGACAAGGAATGGAATGACCTATTATTTACCCAATCCATAGCACTGACCCAATTAGTGATCACAAGAAGATCCAAAATTTTACACAAAATAATAGATACGGTAGATAAATTACTTAAAAATAGTTAATTTGAATCTTGACAAGAGAAATAGTGTAGAAGTTTGGACAGAGTCGAAGCTGATATTATTGAGAGGAAAACCAAAAAACATCTATATATACAGAGGAGTGAATCTCGAATGCCAACATCTGAAGAAAACACATCAAAAGGGGAATCCTCTATACAACACATTGAAAAGGTAGATGGATCGGACAAGTATCCTATACCTGTAAGTAACAGATATGAGTCACTTTCAGAACACCATTTTTTAGATCGAACCCCGCCACATCACAGATCACGACCGAGACACAGAACACCAGAAAATAATTATCACAAACAGAGAGCCACAGTATACACATACAATCTAAGACAGAAAAACACTTATCACCAATTCACCCCAGAGAAAGCACAATACAGGACAACACAAGAATGGAATCAATACCAGGAATCCACTCCCAATCACTTCCCTATGGAGACACACAACTATCACAATCTGGAATTAAGAAAACGAGAAGAGGAAAAAGGAAGAAAAACACAGCACAAATGACACTATTAGAAATACATCAGGACTCAATAGTCAATTTGAGTTCTACCACACTCACAAATGCACAGATAAAACTCCTTGAGAAAGGTCTGAAATTTTCCCCTACCGAAAAAATGTATAAGTTCGATACATATGTTGGTATTCAGAAATTTATTCGAAAACTCTGTTTAAAAAAGTATCATCTAAAAAATCCGATATCTGTCCAAGCAGACAGTAGTGAACAAGATTTTATAAAACATACAAATCTACGGAATAAATCCATAAAATTCCCAAGGAATGAGATTAGCTATGAAATAGCTACATTTCAAAAAAGTGTTGAAAGCGACCTACAAAAAATAAAAGAAAGTTATGTAAGGAAGCATAATTTAAATAATAGGGAAATACAGGCTATCAAACAGCTTCAGAAACAAGCCGACATCACGATACGCCCGGCGGATAAGGGAGGGGCAGTGGTAATCCTTGACACAGTATACTACAACAAGGAATGTTGTAGCCAATTGTCTGACATTAATACATATCAGAAACTTAGAAAAGATCCTGTGGAAGATTTCCACGGAACCTTGAAGGAATATTGTGAGAAAGGCTTGGACGCAGGTATATTGTCCAAACAAGAACATGATTTTATCTTGGGCACGCAGCGAAGACTGCCTGTCTTCTACTGCTTGCCCAAGATCCACAAAAATCCCAAAGAACCCCCTGGCCGTCCCATAATATCGGGGATAGGATCGCTAACATCTAATCTTTCAAAATATATTGATACTCTGCTACAACCTGTGGTCATGAAGATGAGTTCTTATATCAAGGATACCACACACATTATACAGACCCTTGAAAAATTGGAAATCCAAAATGACTGGATTATGGGGACATTAGATGTCCAGTCCCTATATACAGTCATAGACCATCAACAAGGGATGGAGGCGATCAAATCCCAGTTAATTTTAGATGGCTCATTAGATCCCCTCCAAATAGATTTTATAGTGGAAGGTATGGGGTATATTTTAAACCATAATTATTTTTTCTTTGAGGGGGATTATTTCCTCCAGAAACGGGGCACCGCCATGGGGACCAGGTTCGCCCCAGTTATGCCAACTTATTTTTGGACAACTAGGAAAGTGTTACTATAGGGCCAAGGCTGGGGGCGGACCTGGCCCTATGGCGGTGCTACATAGATGATGTAATATTCATCTGGAAAGGCACAGAAGACACTTTGAGGGATTAAAAAAAGAAAAAATATTAATACAAGGAATTTGACCTTCACATCAAATGTTAATAATAAAAATACAGAATTTTTAGATTTGCAAATTGCTAGACAAGATAATAAGTTTACATGTAGCACCTTTCAGAAACCAACGTCCAAGAATAGTTTTATACTTTTTTCTAGCTGCCATCTGCCAAACTGGTTAATAAATATTCCGGTGGGGCAGTTCCGTCGAATTTAAAGAAACTGCACAAATGAGAGCAAATTTGAAGAAGAGGCAATAAGAATGATATTCATATTTGAGACATACCCTGGGTAAGGTTTATCAAATAATTTATTTACAAATGCCTATGCAGGCGTTGAACCTATCTTGCCCCAGGTGAAAATTTAATACTTCACTTTTATTATTATTTGAGTGAAAAAAACATGCTTTATACCTTTATTTTATTTGACTTAATGAACCAAAGAAAAGAAAAAGGTTAAAAATACACTAACCACTCCACTGTGCGGTCAAATATTGATCAGTGGATCAAGAGGGAGAGCACGTGCACTATCTCTCACCCCTGTCACTTACAGGCAGTTTGCTGCCTTCATGCCGCTTGCAGTGTCACCTTCAACTAGGCTGGGTTGTGGGAACTGAATTCACTCATCCCACTACAAATACAGCACATAGATACTACCATATGCTAACTGATCTTTATCTATCCCTTTGGTGGTGCATACTGCATTCGGAACATTCACGGTTTTAATGCCATATCTTACTGCTAAACTACTCTAGCTTTGATAAGTAGGCCAGCCAGACTTCTACTAACTAACTGACAGTGGAGTAAATCGCTGATTTAAAAACTAAATCTGCCCCCCAACATGTTTCACCAGATAACTGGCTTCTTCAGGGGATTTGGGCAGCCAAAAACTGATGTTTGTTTTCCAGGCAGAAAGTGCCCTAAAACATTGCGGCTTGGACCCTAGTTGGTGGTGGATAAGTCACGCAAGTCATCCGGCATTCAGAGATAAAATACAGCAGCGTGTGGACCATTTTTAGCCCAAGGCAGCTCATCTCATCAGGCCTTTTTTAGTCAAATGTATTGCCCACTGTCAGTCCCTTAGGGATCAATGCCTCATTCATCTTAATAAAGGTGAGGTAATCTAGACTTTTTTGACCTAGGCGACTTCTCTTCTCAGTGACAATACCTCCTGCTGCACTGAAGGTCCTTTCTGACAGGACACTTGAAGCGGGGCAGGCCAGAAGTTCTATCGCAAATTGGGATAGCTCAGGCCACAGGTCAAGCCTGTACACCCAGTAGTCAAGGGGTTCATCACTCCTCAGAGTGTATCGATATCTGCAGTTAAGGCAAGGTAGTCTGCTACCTGTTGGTCGAGTCGTTCTCTGAGGGTGGACCCCGAAGGGCTGTGGCCATGTGTAGGACTTAAAAAGGTCTGCATGTCCTCCATCAACAACACGTCTGTAAAGCGTCCTGTCCTTGCCGGCGTGGTCGTGGTAGGAGGAGGATTACTTTCACCTCTTCCCCTGTTAGATTCCCATTGTGCTGTGACATCACCCTTATACGCTGTGTAAAGGATACTTTTTAATTTATTTTGGAACTGCTGCATCCTTTCCGACTTGCGGTAATTTGGTAACATTTCAGGCACTTTCTGCTTATACCGGGTGTCTAGTAGCGTGGCCACCCAGTACAGGTCGTTCTCCTTCAGCCTTTTTATACGAGGGTCCCTCAACAGGCACGACAGCATGAAAGACCCCATTTGCACAAGGTTGGATGCCGAGCTACTCATGTCCCGTTCCTCTTCTTCCCCCCAGCCACGTACAACACCACGGGTACCAGATAAGTGACAACGAGCACCCTGGGATGCCTGCTGTGGTTGGTCTTCCTCCTCTTCCTTAAAACCACATTCCTCCTCTGACTCCTCTTCCTCACACTCCTCTTCCAGCGTTGCCGCAGGTCCAGCAAGTGATGCTGATAAGGCTGTTTCTGGTGGTGATGGTGACCACAACTCTTCCTCTTCATGCTCATCTACGGCTGATCCAGCACTCTTTGCAGGGCACGCTCCAGGAATAAAACAAATGGGATGATGTTGCTGATGGTGCCTTCGGTGCGACTTACTAGGTTTGTCACCTCCTCAAAAGGACGCATGAGCCTACAGGCATTGCGCATGAGCGTCCAGTAACGTGGCAAAAATATTCCCAGCTCCGCAGAGGCTGTCCTAGCACCCCGGTCATACAAATACTCGTTGACGGCTTTTTCTTGTTGGAGCAGGCGGTCGAACATTAGGAGTGTTGAATTCCAACGCGTCGGGCTGTCGCAAATCAAGCGCCTCACTGGCATGTTGTTTTGCCGCTGGATATCTGAAAAGTGCGCCATGGCCGTGTAGGAACGCCTGAAAGGGCCACACACCTTCCTGGCCTGCTTGAGGACGTCCTGTAAGCCTGGGTACTTATGCACAAATCGTTGTACGATCAGATTACACACATGTGCCATGCACGGCACATGTGTCAACTTGCCCAAATTCAATGCCGCCAACAAATTGCTTCCGTTGTCACACACCACTTTGCCGATCTCCAGTTGGTGCGGAGTCAGCCACTGATCCACCTGTGCGTTCAGGGCGGACAGGAGTGCTGGTCCGGTGTGACTCTCTGCTTTCAGGCAAGTCAACCCCAAGACGGCGTGACACTGTCGTATCCGGGATGTGGAATAGCCCCTGGGGAGCTGCCGTTGATGTGGAGCAAGACGCAGCAGCAGAAGAGGACTCAGCCGAGGAGGTTAAGGAAGAGGATGGAGTAGGAGGAGTAGAGGAGGTTGCAGCAGGCCTGCCTGCAAGTCGTGGCGGTGTCACCAACTCCTCTGCAGAGCTACGCATTCCATACTTGGCAGCCGTCAGCAGGTTTACCCAATGCGCAGCGTAGGTGATATACCTGCCCTGACCGTGCTTTGCAGACCAGGTATCAGTGGTCAGATGGACCCTTGCCCCAACACTGTGTGCCAGACATGCCATTACTTCCTTTTGCACAATCGAGTACAGGTTGGGGATTGCCTTTTGTGCAAAGAAATTTCGGCCGGGTACCTTCCACTGCGGTGTCCCAATAGCTACAAATTTTTGGAAGGCCTCAGACTCCACGAGCTTGTATGGTAAAAGCTGGCAGGCTAAGAGTTCCGACAAGCCAGCTGTCAGACGGCGGACAAGGGGGTGACTTTGTGACATTGGCTTCTTATGCTCAAACATGTCCTTGACAGACACCTGACTGTGGGCAGATGAGCAGGAACTGCTCAAGGCGAGAGACGGAGTGGCGGATGGTTGAGAGGGGGCAAGGAGGACAGCAGTGGTTGACGTGGCTAAAGATGATGGACCAGGAGGAGGATGGCGGCTTTGACTTTGTGTGCTGCTTGTACTCATGTGTTGATCCCATAGGCGTTTGTGATGTGCGATCATGTGCCTTCGCAAAGCAGTTGTACCTAGGTGGGTGTTGGACTTCCCACGACTCAGTTTCTTTTGGCACAGGTTGCAAATGGCATCGCTGTTGTCAGAGACAGACACACAAAAAAAATGCCACACTGCTGAGCTCTGCAATGGCGGCATTCTGGTGGTGGCAATAGCATGCGTTGATTGGCGTGCTGTCTCGCTGACCCCAGGTGCCGATGCATGCTGTCTGACTGTGGCACTAGCTCCTTGCGATGACCTCCCCCTGCTTCCAACTCGTCTCCTCCTCCTCTCTGTCTCCCCATCTGAACTTTCCCCCTGTTCTTCTTCTCTTCGAGCGGGCACCCATGTGACATTCACGGACACATCGTCATCATCAACCGCTTCACTTGTATCTGACAACTAAGCAAAGGAAGCAGCAGTGGGTACAACATCATCATCATCACACCGTACGTCCATGTGTGTAATGCTGCCTGACTGAGACATATCCCTGTTATCTACATCCTCTGGCAATAATGGTTGCGCATCACTCATTTCTTCCAACTGATGTGTAAATAACTCCTCTGACAGATCAAGTGAAGCGGCTGTGGTGCTAGTGTTGGTGGTGGTGGCAGGCGGGCGAGTGGTAACTTGAGAGGTGCCCGAAGCTGATCTGGATGAGGATGGTGCGTCAAGGTTCCGAGCGGAAGCTGTAAAAGACTGGGTGTCCTGTGTTAGCCAGTCAACTATGTCCTCAGAACTTTTCGAGTTCAGGGTACGTGGCCTCTTAACACTGGGCATTATTCTAGGGCCAAAGGGAATCACAGCACCACGACCATGACGCCCCCTGCGGGGTGGCCTGCCTCTGCCTGTCATTTTTTTTTTAGATTAGTTTAGTTGTACTATGCGTGCAAGCTACTGGGACACCAGATATGAGTTGCGCTGGTGACACTATACACTTGCAGCAGGGCCTTAAACACACAAACACGTGTGTGCAACTGACTGCTATTTATTCACAGTCAAAATCCTTGTTGTTTTTTTAATGTAATCTACTGTGACACCAGATATGAGTTGCGCTGGTGACACTATGCACTTGCAGCTGGGCCTTAAACACACAAACATGTGTGTGCAACTGACTGCTATTTATTCACAGTCAAAATTGTTGTTTTTCTTTTGTAATCTACTGTTACACCAGATATTTAAACACACAAACACGTGTGTGCAACTGACTGCTATTTATTCACAGTTAAAATGGTTGTTTTTCTTTAAATGTAATCTACTGTTACACCAGATATGAGTAGTGCTGGTGACACTATGCACTTGCAGCTGGGCCTTAAACACACAAACACGTGTGTGCAACTGACTGCTATTTATTCACAGTCAAAATTGTTGTTTTTCTTTAAATGTAATCTACTGTTACACCAGATATGAGTAGCGCTGGTGACACTATGCACTTGCAGCTGGGCATTAAACACACAAACACGTGTGTGCAACTGACTGCTATTTATTCACAGTCAAAATTGTTGTTTTTCTTTAAATGTAATCTACTGTTACACCAGATATGAATGGCACTGAAGTGACACTATGCACTGGCAGCTGGGCCTTAAACACACAAACATGTGTGTGCAACTGACTGCTATTTATTCACAGTCAAAATTGTTGTTTTTCTTTAAATGTAATCTACTGTTACACCAGATATGAGTTGCGCTGGTGACACTGACACTATGCACTTGCAGCTGGGCCTTAAACACACAAACACGTGTGTGCAACTGACTGCTATCTGCTGTTCACAGAAACACCCCATATGTGGTCGTAAACTACTGTATGGCCACACAGCGGGGCGTAGAGTGAAAGGTGCGCCGTTTGGTTTTTGGAGGGCTAATTTTGCTGGACTGTTTTTTTTACACCATGTCCCATTTGAAGCCCCCCTGATGCACCCCTAGAGTAGAAACTCCATAAAAGTGACCCCATCTAAGAAACTACACCCCTCAAGGTATTCAAAACTGATTTTACATACGTCATTAACCCTTTAGGTGTTGCACAAGAGTTATTGGCAAATGGAGATGAAATTTGAGAATTTCATTTTTTTGCCTAATTTTCAATTTTAACCCATTTTTTCCACTAACAAAGCAAGGGTTAACAGCCAAACAAGACTGTATCTTTATTGCCCTGACTCTGCTGTTCACAAAAACACCCCATATGTGGCCGTAAACTACTGTATGGCCACACAGCGGGGCGTAGAGTGAAAGGTGCGCCGTTTGGTTTTTGGAGGGCTAATTTTGCTGGACTGTTTTTTTTACACCATGTCCCATTTGAAGCCCCCCTGATGCACCCCTAGAGTAGAAACTCCATAAAAGTGACCCCATCTAAGAAACTACACCCCTCAAGGTATTCAAAACTGATTTTACATACGTCATTAACCCTTTAGGTGTTGCACAAGAGTTATTGGCAAATGGAGATGAAATTTGAGAATTTCATTTTTTTGCCTAATTTTCAATTTTAACCCATTTTTTCCACTAACAAAGCAAGGGTTAACAGCCAAACAAGACTGTATCTTTATTGCCCTGACTCTGCTGTTCACAAAAACACCCCATATGTGGCCGTAAACTACTGTATGGCCACACAGCGGGGCGTAGAGTGAAAGGTGCGCCGTTTGGTTTTTGGAGGGCTAATTTTGCTGGACTGTTTTTTTTACACCATGTCCCATTTGAAGCCCCCCTGATGCACCCCTAGAGTAGAAACTCCATAAAAGTGACCCCATCTAAGAAACTACACCCCTCAAGGTATTCAAAACTGATTTTACAAACTTTGTTAACCCTTTAGATGTTGCACAAGATTTAATGGGAAATAGAGACACAATTTAAAAATTTCACATTTTTGGCAGATTTTCCATTTTAATATTTTTTTTCCAGTTACAAAGCAAGGGTTAACAGACAAACAAAACTCTTTATTTATGGCCCTGATTCTGTAGTTTACAGAAACACCCCATATGTGGTCGTAAACTGCTGTACGGGCACACGGCAGGGCGCAGAAGGAAAGGAACACCATATGGTTTCTGGAAGGCAGATTTTGCTGGATTGTTTTTAGACACCATGTCCCATTTGAAGCCCCCCTGATGCACCCCTAGGTTAGAAACTCCAAAAAAGTGGCCCCATTTTGGAAACTACGGGATAAGGTGGCAGTTTTGTTGGTACTATTTTAGGGTACATATGATTTTTGGTTGCTCTATATTACACTTTTTGTGAGGCAAAGTAACAAAAAATTGAAATTCAGAAATTTCATCTCCTCTTGTGGAACACTTAAAGGGTTAACAAAGTTTGTAAAATCAGTTTTGAATACCTTGATGGGTGTAGTTTCCAAAATGGGGTCATTTTTTGGAGTTTATACTCTAGGGGTGCATCGGGGGGGCTTCAAATGGGACATGGTGTCAAAAAACCAGTCCAGCAAAAACTGCCTTCCAAAAACCATATGGCGCTCCTTTCCTTCTGCGCCCTGCCGTGTGGCCATACAGCAGTTTACGACCACATATGGGGCATTTCTATAAACTAAAGAATCAGGGCAATAAATATTGAGTTTTGTTTGGCTGTTAACCCTTGCTTTGTTATGGCACTGTTTTTATTTTTTATTATTTACAACGTTCATCTGACAGGTTAGATCATGTGCTATTTTTATAGAGCAGGTTCTTACGGACGTGACGATACCTAATATGTATACTTTTTTATTTATTTAGGTTTTACACAATAATATCATTTTTGACACCAAAAAAAACATGTTTTAGTGTCTCCATTGTCTGAGAGCCATAGTTTTTTCAGTTTTTTGGCGATTGTCTCAGGTTGGGTATCATTTTTGCGGGATGAGATGACGGATAGATTGGTACTATTTTGGGGTGCATATGACTTTTTGATCGCTTGCTATTACACTTTTTGTGATGTAAGGTAACAAAAAAATAGCTTTTTTGACACCGTTTTTTTTTTTTTTTTTTTACAGTGTTCACCTGAGGGGTTAGGTCATGTGGTATTTTTATAGATCAGGTTCTTACGGACATGGCAATACCATATATGTCTACCTTTTTATAATTTATCAGGGTTTTACACAATAATATTTTTGAAACAAAAAAAAATCATGTTTTAGTATCTCCATAGTCTGAGACCCATAGTTTTTTTATTTTTTGGGCCATTGTCTCATGTAAGGGCTCCTTTTTTTGCGGGATGAGGTGACGGTTTGATTGGTACTTTTTTGGCGCACATGTGACTTTTTTGATCACTTTTATTACCTTTTTTGGGAAGTAAGGTGGGCAAAATTTCAATTTCCTCATAGTTTTAATTTTTTTATTTTTATGGCGTTCACCGTGCGGGGAAAGTAACATGACCGTTTTATAGATCAGGTCATTACGGACGCGGCGATACCTAATATGTGTAGTGTATTTTTTTTTTTTTTTTTTATTCAGTGATAAATGTGTTTTTTTGAAACTTTACTTTTTTAACTTTTTTTAACTTTTTTTTTCACCCAGACCCACTTGGTTCTTGAAGATCCAGTGGGTCTGATGTCTGTATAATACAGTACAGAACAATATATATTGCACCGTACTGTATTTTACACTTGTCTGAACAGATCTATGCTTTTAGCACAGATCTGTTCAGCAACATGGACAGCAGGATGCCTGAGAGGCGTCCTGTTGCCATGGGAACCTTCCCCGTCTGCTCAGTACTGGTCAAAAATTGAAAATTAGGCAAAAAAATGAAATTCTCAAATTTCATCTCCATTTGCCAATAACTCTTGTGCAACACCTAAAGGGTTAATGATGTATGTAAAATCAGTTTTGAATACCTTGAGGGGTGTAGTTTCTTAGATGGGGTCACTTTTATGGAGTTTCTACTCTAGGGGTGCATCAGGGGGCTTCAAATGGGACATGGTGTAAATAAACCAGTCCATAAAAATCAGCCTTCCAAAAACCAAACGGCGCACCTTTCACTCTACGCCCCGCTGTGTGGCCGTACAGTAGTTTACGGCCACATATTGGGTGTTTCTGTAAACGGCAGAGTCAGGGCAATAAAGATACAGTCTTGTTTGGCTGTTAACCCTTGCTTTGTTAGTGGAAAAAATGGGTTAAAAGGAAAAATTAGACAAAAAAAATGAAATTCTCAAATTTCCTCCCCATTTGCCAATAACTCTTGTGCAACACCTAAAGGGTTAACAACGTATGCAAAATCAGTTTTGAATACCTTGAGGGGTGTAGTTTCTTAGATGGGGTCATTTTTGGGTGGTTTCTATTATGTAAGCCTCGCAAAGTGACTTCAGACCTGAACTGGTCCCTAAAAATTGAGTTTTTGTAAATTTCGGAAAAATTTGCTTCTAAACTTCTAAGCCTTATAACATCCCCAAAAAATAAAATATCATTCCCAAAATAATTCAAGCATGAAGTAGACATATGGGGAATGTAAAGTCATCACAATTTTTTGGGGTATTACTATGTATTACAGAAGTAGAGAAACTGAAACTTTTACATTTGCAAATTTTTCCATATTTTTGGTAAATTAGGTATTTTTTGGTGCAAAAAAAAAAATTTTTTGGACTTCATTTTACCAGTGTCATGAAGTACAATATGTTACGAAAAAACAATCTCAGAATGGCCTGGATAAGTCAAAGCGTTTTAAAGTTATTAGCACTTAAAGTGACACTGGTCAGATTTCCAAAAAATGGCCTGGTCCTTAAGGTGAAAATGAGCCCGGTCCTGAAGGGGTTAAACACACAAACACGTGTGTGCAACTGACTGCTATTTATTCACAGTCAAAATTGTTGTTTTTCTTTAAATGTAATCTACTATTACACCAGATATGAGTAGCGCTGGTGACACTATGCACTTGCAGCTGGGCTTTAAACACACAAACACGTGTGTGCAACTGACTGCTATTTATTCACAGTCAAAAACGTTTGTTTTTTTTTTAAATGCAAGCTACTGTGACACCAGATATGAGTGGTGGCACTGGGCACTGTGAGCCTGACACACACGCTGGCAGGAAACTGCAATTAGCATACACAGGAAAAAAAAAAAAAAGCAGACTGATCTTCTAGCCCTAAAAAGGGCTTTTTGGGGTGCTGTCCTTACAGCAGATCAGATGAGTCTTTCAGGACTGTAGTGGACACTGAATACACTAGCCTAGCTATCGATTTCCCTATTAAATCAGCAGCAGCTACACTGTCCCTCCTCTCACTAAGAATGCAGCTTCCGAATGAATCTAAAATGGATGCTGTCCAAGAGGTTGGAGGGTCTGGGAGGGAGGGTATGAAGCTGATTGGCTGGAATGTGTCTGCTGACTGTGAGGTACAGGGTCAAAGTTTACACAATGATGACGAATAGGGGGCGGACGAACATCGCATATGTTCACCCGCCGCGGCGAACTCAAACAAGCTATGTTCGCCGGGAACTGTTCGCCGGCGAATAGTTCGGGACATCTCTATTTCCCAGTAGAAAAGGATCCTTGGGAAACACAGTCCTCATCCCTGACCACCAGGACCAGGTAGCGCTCTGTCAGTACATGGCGGCCTTCCCTCTCCACCACACTGCTCTGATGTGTACTGGTACTTATTCTGACACTAGGGCTGGGTTAACATCCTATTTTTGCCATCCATTTAATGAATACCAAAAATGTATGCGTTAACAGATGCCTCAGACTGATGCCGTACAGTAGCATCCGTTCACCATACAGTTCCATTGTAGAAAAAAAAATTACGTTAACGTATGCATTTTTTTAATGGACTCTGCAGGATACAAAAACATGGAGTGCCGCACATTTGTATACATCAAAACAATAGGAAATAAAAAATTTATAGGCTCCAGCAGGGCACATGTTTGAGAGTTTTCCTTTAAGATGCATAAAAATGACCCCTGATTAAAATATACATTTTTTGTGGGAATTTTTGCCAATAATCCCCCTCTGGTATATCACTTTCCATGTTGTGGGACTATTTGTGTACTTCTAGTAAGTGCTTGCTGGCTGCAAATATGAGCTGAAGGCTCCAATGTTCATCTGTCACTGTGCACCACTACTCCAATCTGGGATTTATGGCAGAGTAGCCAGGAAGAAGCCTCTTCCCAGTGAAAGACATATAAAAGTTTGCCAAAAAGTACCTAAAGGACTCTCACACTGTGAGAAACAAGATTCTTTGGTCTGATGAAACATTGAACTTTTTAGCGTCATGTCTGCAGGAAACCAGGCACTACCCAAAAATATCCTAATAGTGAAGCATAGCAGTGGAAACTTATGTTATATGCTGTTTCTCAGTGGCTTGGGCAGGGAGTCTGTTAGAGCTATTGAAAATCTGAATGGAGCAAAGTACAGAGATATTCTTTATGAAAATCAGATCCAGAGTGCTCTGGACCTCAGACTGAGCTGAATGTTTACCTTCCAACAAGACAATGACCCTAAGCACACAGTCAAGACAACACAGGAGTGGCTCAGGGACAAATCCGTGAATGTCTTTGAGTGACTAACCCAGAGCCCTAACTTGAACCCAGTCAAACATCTGAAAATGGCTGTCCACTGACAGTCCCCATCCAACCTGACAGAGCTTCAGAAGATCTTCAGAAAAAATGGCAGAAAATCCCCAAATCCAGGTATATAAACTTTGTGGCATCACACTGAAGAAGACTGGAGACCGTAATTGCAGCCAAAGGTGCTTCTACTAAGTACTGAGTAAAGGGTCTGAATACTTATGTCAATGCAAAAGTTTTTCCTTTTCAATAAATTAGCCAAGATTTTGAACATTGAAGGACATTTATCAAGACTGGAATTTCCATACGCCAGTCTTGATCCCTCTGCGCTGGAGTGAGATCCACCTAATTTGCCTAAGATGCCTCTTAATACACTAGGCGCATCTCTGGCAGTCCATGCACCAGAAACTTAAGTCTGCACCAGCCAGGGTCTGGCATATACTGTACTTCAGCTATAGCTTACTCCAGTTTTTAGTGTAAGTTATAATAAATCTGGTGGACCCTACTAAGCCCCTCTCCTTTTCTCGCCACTTTATAAAAATGACAAGGAGCTTCAAAAGTCGGAAATTATTGCACACATGTGGCTTGTGCCATAAATTGCAACTTATTTGAATTACTATAATAGTATAAAGACTTTAGTAAATGCCCCTTACTACGTTTTCACTCTCATTATGGTATATTGAGTGCAGGATGATGGAGAAGAATTTGAGCTGGAGATGGCGAAGAGGCTGCAACATAACAAGATCTGAAAAAAGGGAAAATGTCTGAAGGGTTTCTGAATGCACTGTATCAAAGCACATCAGTCATAGGCTGACATTTTCATGACAGGGGCCACATATCAGTTGTGTCTGTCCAGCTGTTGATATGTGTTGTGCATTTTAGACTACAATATGATGGACAAGCATTCACATTAAACATAAGGCAAAGTCAGTGCAGTTTCTAGGTAAAATTTCTCTCAGGGCGAGAAAAAAAACTCCCCCCCCCCCCCTCAAAACTGCTCGATGAAATAAGTGTCTCCCCATTGTAAAAAATGTGGAACCACATTGCACGGACGGTCACAGTGACCCACAGACTCAGGCTCTCACTCACAGCAGGCTTCTTTCTCAGCACTGCTCCGGGCGGGCGGTAACAGGCAGGCAGTGCGGGCGGCGGTGCTCACCGCACTTACTGTACGTCACGCGGCGCGTGACGTACAGTGAGTGAGCGCCGCCGCCCGCACTGCCTGCCTGTGGGGGGACATTATTTTTAATAAGGATCACTATGGACATTATTTAGAATGGAGGCTGCTGTGGGTGTCATTATAACTGTATAATGTCTGATAGGCCTAGTCCTGAGTTATATTACCCTGCCCTGTATAATAATGTACCCTGATACCCCTTAGTTATATTACCCCAGCCGGGTAATATAACTAAGGGGTATCAGGGATGGGTACATTATTATACAGGGCATGGGCAGGGAGATATAACTCAGCTCAGGACTAGGCCTATCAGACATTATACAGTTATAATGAGTAATGACACCCACAGCAGCCTCCATTCTAAATAATGTCCATAGTGATCCTTATTAAACTTAATGTCCCCCACAGTGACAGTGGCCCCCATTTTCATGTCTCCCACAGTGCTCCCCCCCCATTGTAATTAATGTCCCCCCCATTGTAATTAATGTCCCCCCCATTGTAATTAATGCCCCCCCATTGCAATTAATGCCCCCCCATTGTAATTAATGCCCCCCCCCCATTGTAATTAATGCCCCCCCAGACCATCACTCGCCTCACAGCAGGCATCAGCACTGCTCAGGGGCTCAGGGCGGGCGGTAACAGGCAGGCAGTGCGGCGCTCACTCACTCACTGTATGTCACACGCCTGCGCCGCCTAGTGGGAGGAGCAGGCGCGTGACGTCAGTAAGTGCCGCCCGCACTGTCTGAAAAGTGAGAGGACTCGGCACTCGGGCACAGGTCAGGCGAGATGTCAGAGGGAGGCAGGGCCGGTGCGAGGATTTTTGCCGCCCTAGGCAAGATAAAAATTGCCGCCCCCCCCCCTTATCAGACATCACATATGTTCCACCCCTTTCTCAGCTTTTAAATTAAAATAACTGCTATGCTTCCCTTACGGTTAATCCAGCTTCTTGTAGCTGTCTTTTTGCGGAATGGAATTGCGGACTCATACATTTCTATGGGGCCGCAATTCCGATCCTGAAAAAAATAGAACATGTCCTATTCTTGTCCACAATAGCAGACAAGAATAGGCATATTCTCTTAGTGCTGGCAATGTGCGGTCCGCAAAATGCGGAACGCACATTGCCGCTGTCCGTGTTTTGTGGATCCGCAAAACACATACGGACGTGTGAATGGACCCTAAATGTGAGGTAAATTAGTTTCCAATGTAGTATTAATAACTAAACAATTACATAATAAACATATTGCATTGTCTACTTACCACCAGGACAATAAGATGATCTGCTCTCTGGCTGCAGTCTGGCTCTGGGAACTCCCTTGTCACTCTCTTCCCCCCCCCCCCCTTGTCACTCATTAACATTTCCCCCCCCCCTTGTCACTCATTTCCATCCCCCCCCTTGTCACTCATTTCCATCCCCCCCCCTTGTCACTCATTTCCATCCCCCCCCTTGTCACTCATTTCCATCCCCCCCCTTGTCACTCATTTCCATCCCCCCCCCTTGTCACTCATTTCCATCCCCCCCCCTTGTCACTCATTTCCATCCCCCCCCTTGTCACTCATTTCCATCCCCCCCCTTGTCACTCATTTCCACCCCCCCCCTTGTCACTCATTTCCATCCCCCCCCTTGTCACTCATTTCCATTCCTCCCCCTTGTCACTCATTTCCATTCCCCCCCCTTGTCACTCATTTCCATTCCCCCCCCTTGTCACTCATTTCCATCCCCCCCTTGTCACTCATTTCCATCCCCCCCCTTGTCATTCATTTCCATCCCCCCCTTGTCATTCATTTCCATCCCCCCCCCTTGTCACTCATTTCCATCCCCCCCCTTGTCACTCATTTCCATTCCCCCCCCCCCCTTGTCACTCATTTCCATCCCCCCCCTTGTCACTCATTTCCATCCCCCCCCCTTGTCATTCATTTTCATCCCCCCCCTTGTCACTAATTTCCATTCTCCCCCCCCTGTCACTAATTTCCATTCTCCCCCCCCCGTCACTAATTTCCATTCTCCCCCCATCCCCTTGTCACTCATTTCCATTCTATTGTCACCTCTAGTGTAGCGTGGCCGAGCTCTGTACGGTCCGCGGTACAGGAGCATTTGTTTCCTGTACCCGGCCGGACTGAAAGGAAGTGCACACTAAGTGTGCACTTCCTGTCAGTCCGGCCGGGTACAGGAAACAAATGCTCCTGTACCGCGGACCGAAGAGAGCTCGGCCACGCTACATTAACATGAGCACAGAGCAGAGACAGCAGGCAGGAGATTCTTTAGAGGGGCGGCAAGCGCTCAGGAGGCGCAGCATGACGGGCGCCGCCGGCCGGCAATTATATATAACCAATTTTTATTTTTTATTTTTTATTTTTTTACACCACACAGGGCGCCCCTGCCGGCGCCCCCCTTCTGACAGCGCCCCGGGCGGCCGCCCGTCCCGCCCGCCCCTAGAAACGGCCCTGGGCAAAGTCCAAATGGGTTTGATTCCCAGCAGATTATTTCCAATGCAAATCTGCTGGAAGATCAGCAGTGACAAATCTGCACTGAATGGTGTAAATTTTTGTTGGTATTTACCTGTGGATTTTGTAGTGGATTTGTCTTCAATGACACCTGGGCTCCAAAAGTCACCTGCTGATGGTTACAGTCTCTCCACATCTGCAGCTATCTTGATGCACCAGTGGTTGGGGGACACAATATATACTTGATCTTGATGCCCCTACCAGCTGTAGCTCAGGGGTGGACATACCGCATGTGCAGCCGGTTCAGCTGCACAGGGGCCCAGCGTGGGAGGAGGCCCTACACTCAAGTTTGCAGATGGCGACAAGACTTTTTAGTCTTGTCACGTTGCGCTACAACTGAATACTGCAGCTGGGCACAGGATCACCGTCATAGGCTCCAGTTCTAGTAGGCCTGAGGCCTATTCGATAGTAAAGTCCTGGCGCAGGATCTGCAGCAAAATCTGCAATGCAATTTCTTTCTATATAATGATAATGTAACATTTCCTTTCATGTACACAATGCAATTACCATTACAACACCAGGAAACACTTATAGTGTTACAAGCAGTATTATGTCTAAACAGCTATTTCAAGTGATATCACCAAGGTTCAACTGACATCTATACCTCCAGTTACAGAAAAACCTCTGCTATTAAAAAATGTCTTAGCATAGCAACATATCAGAATTTTTCATCCTGGGTTGAGGGCTGGCTTCTGAAACTCCCATTATTTACTAGAATGCATAATTATGCTAGACCCACATTATAGTCCATGGAGCATTGATGTGATTGAACTTGCTATGCACTCCAAGGCTATATTCATGCAGGTCAAATTTGTTGCAGAAATTTCCTTAACAGGCTAATTCATCTGAATGTGGTTTGCAGTAATCTCTGTGCTTGCCAGCAAAACTTCCCTATTCAGATGAACTTCCCTATTCAGTGAATTGTAAGGTTTCTAGGAGCTTAGATCCTCACTGATAAAAACTTCTCACTTGTCTTTGTTACAAATCAGAAGTTCCTTGAAACTAGAGCTAAACTTCATCCATGTTTACATATGGCAGATTTGTTCAAGACGTCAGGTGTGATTCTGCACTGAGAATCTGAAGTATGGTACAATACTAGTAAATATTGCAAACAATTTAATGCGGATTATAGTGCAATCAGTGAGATCAGACTCTTTTTATCTAATGGGTTTGTCTTATGTCAGCCGCACTAACATTTATATGCTTTTGTTTCATGCTAAATTAATGACCAACCTACAATAAAATAATTTTCAGAGATACTGTGATATCATGAATATACTTACCAACTTTTTAGTTGGTAAAATCGGGCATCTACTCTCCTGGGAACCCCCCCATCCCCACCCAGGAACATCCGCTCATGGGCAGAATTTACATTAGCACCACCCATTTTGCCCAGGACAGCATAAACTTGCTTAGACTGTCTCTGAAAATCAGAGATAGTACTGCCAAATTCGGGACAGTTGGAATGAACTATTATCTCATCATCTCAGATACCATTTTAAAAACGTTGCCTTCAGTCTTTATATACATTCTTTTATTTGCCTCTATACTGAAAGAACAATAGATCTGTTTAGCCTAGTTACAGTATGCTCAATATCATGAATTCATCAGACACTGGATTTGCATACATATCGTTGGACTATATGGGAGGCAAATCCCCCCCAAAAAAAAATGAAAATGCAAATACCTTTTTGACTTTTCTTTTGGCACTCATGTGAAAATGTCATGTAAAAATTAAAAATAAAATGAAATCACATATTTAGCAATTTTATTTTTTGCCCCTCAGGCACGGGTAATATGTGACAAAGCAATATTAAAATTAAAAAAGCCTTCTGTTATTTCATTTTTATTCCCATACTGGTATTTGATGGTCAAATCTAAATTAAAGAAGCTGAATGGGAAAAGAAAACTCAAACTTCACTTTTGTCAAAATTAAAATAAAAATGCAATATGCATTTAGCTTTTCTTTTTCAACTGTGATATGCTACAGATGTGACAAAATGAAAGGGCAAATAAAAAAAAGGATAAATGAAAGGCAAAATGACAGGTTACTATTCCGTTTTCAGCCCTGAACATACATTCAGTGACAAAATTAACCCCTTCCGGACCTGTGCCATACATGTTTGGCGCAGCTGGCAGGGAGTTCCAGATCCACACCGTACATGTACGGAGCAATGAAAATCTGTTCACTGTGTCTAATTTAATTAGGCATGGTGATAGGGCTTAGATAGCTACTCTGCCCAACAGAGAGCCATCTTAGATAAGGGCCCAAAGACGTTCTAGCTTCCCCCTGGAGCCCTGATCGCTGTGTTCAAGGTTCAATTTTTCCCTCTGAGGAATCTACTCTGCTTAAGGATTTTATGGACAGAAAAGCAGATTGTTGATAAAAAAAAAGTTATTCTGCTTAAGTATGCAAAGCTTACCTAGCTGCCCTCAAGGTGTAGCACAGTCAGCTTACTAAAGACTAGAAAGAGGGTGTGTCTAGGAAGGCAATACTAAAGTCTATTTTAGATAGGAAAAGTGCAGCATAATTTCTTTGTGATTTTCCTATTGACACTTTGAAATTGTCTTCTATGAATGTAGCCCTGTTAACAACAACTAAAAGATCCTTGTACATAAAAGAATGGTTGGGGGATTTGCCTTCCAAGAATCATTTCTGCTCCTTACCTTTTCAATCATCATCCTTGTTAGGTCCCAAGTTGAAAAAGATCTTGTAGTCCCTGAGTAAAGAAATTTGTTCTTCCAAATCCAAGTTTTCTTGCTTTCAATCAAGAAATTGTCACGAGGGTGTCACGACCTATCGCTGACCCTGTTGTGCCTGGGATCAAAAGGTCGCAGCAGGTGGCTACTCACTTGGTTTCAAGAGATCGCTCCATGTTTTCTTGCTTAGGTTTGCAATCCTTTTTGTCCCATTTAGGAATCTGTAGTTTTTCCTTTCAGCTGTTCTCTGTCAGCCACTCTCAGCTACTATATATTCTCTCTTTCTGCTTCCCTTGTTGCCAGATATAGACCTTCTTTCCAGATCTTCTATTCTGACCTCTGGTGGAGTTGCTGTGGAGGTAATGGAACTGGAGCTGTTGGATCTCCGGTTCACTCCTGTTGTTGTCTCCTGTTTGTTGTCTCCCTTTTGGGATTATTTCCGGTGTTTGTCCTTTCCCTGTTGTTACCCTAGGTGTCAGTGTTGAGGAATAGTGCTCCCACCACCCAATTCACAACCTAGGGCTTATTTCAGGGTAAGCCAGGGACGAGACACGTGACCGGCGTACGGGTTAGCAGCCCGTCTAGGGATGTCAGGGCAGCCAGGTGCTAGTGCTACATGAGTCATCACTCCTCCCTCTCCCCAGTGAAAGGGTACTCTCCTTTCCTCCCCTCTGCGCCGCACGTCTGTTGCCTGCCATATCAACGTGATATTATATCTGACCCTTGTTTTGAATTTTTTTTTATATATTTTTTTTAAGATCCACTATGGATCCTATTGCTGCTTTGGAAAAGCAGCTCCAAAGACCTTGAAGTGAAAGAATTGAGGCCGTCGGTCCTTCAGCAGCAGCAGACCTCAAGCTCAATGGTTGCTATGGGTAACCAGGTCAATCCGTAACCTAAAGTTGCTCTCCCAGACAGATTTTCTGGAGGGAGAGACAAATTTATGGTGTTCCGAGAAGCCTGTAAACTAAATTTCAGGCTGCGCCCAAATTCCTCTGGTAATGAGGAACAGCGGGTGGGGATTATTATCTCCTTTCTCCAAGGAGATTCTCAATCCTGGGCTTTTTGTTGCCAGCTGGTAACCAGGCCCTCCGGTCAGTAGATGAGTTTTCTGAGGCCTTGGGTCTCATATACTGTACGATGACCCTGACAGAGACTCCCTAGCTGATTCTAAATTACGGCGGATTCAGCAGGGAGATCGGTCAGCGGAGGTTTATTGTTCCGAGTCTTGAAGGTGGGCCACAGATACTCAGTGGAATGACCCAGCTCTCAGGAGCCAGTTTTGCCAGGGGTTTTCTGAGAAAGTAAAAGACGTGCTTGCGCTGTATTAGACTCTATTCGACTATATTCCTTGAGGCTGCTATGTCGCTATCTATAAGAATTGATAGACGCCTTAGGGATAGGCTGAGGAGTTCTTGTCCTCCAGAGACTTTTCTCAGGCAGGAGTCTGTTTGTTCTGACTCAGGCGAACCTATGCAACTAGGGGGAGCCACTTATCAGATTGGTCCTCCAGGGTTTTTTTCTGTGGTAAGAGGGGTCATTTCATTGGAGCTTGTTTATCCATACCCAAAAAGAAACAACTGCTGGAACTACTGACCCCAGGTTGTGTGTGACAACATGGGTGTATACATCGCCTCCATATGAACATCTCAGTTTGTTTTGACAGCTATGGTAGTTTCGGGTAATTAAACTGAGACGATTACTGTTTTCTTAGACAGTGGGGCGGGAATTAATTTGGTGGATGCCCGATTCGCTTGGACTCTGGGTTTTTCTTTTAGTCTTTTACTGAGATCTATCCCCATATTCGCTATTGACTCTGCTCCTCTTACTCAGGAGAACCTGATACACATTTTACGTAACATACATCTTCGGGTGGGGGCCCTCCATAATGAGTTTATTTCTTGCTATGTCCTTGAAGGTCTTCCTACTCCTATGGTATTGGGTCTTTCCTGGTTGGTAGCGCACAATCCTGTGTCACGGATGGTGATGCAGAAAGCTGGAACTTATAAATAAGCATCCGACTGGCTTGATCACAAACTAAGGAGCATATGGGTGAGCCCTATAAAACCCCTAGAGCTCTCCCTGACTGCTATGCCCATGCAAAGGTCTTTATGGTGTAGACGATTTCATGCCCACGTACCTTATACTGTGTGACACCTGAAAACCCTATAATAGTGAGGGGACATGACCACCCGCTCCCTGCACTTAATACGGACGGAGTCAGGGTCACCTAGAATCAAGCCAGTAAGGAAACACAAATAAAGGAAAAGGACTTATCTGAGGAATCAGCAGTAGGAGCCTCCAGCAGTGAACAACTCATCCAGGAAGAAGTATAAACCGCAAAGTGAGGCAGTATGGGAGGGAATATAAAGGGAGACAATTAGTGTAAATAGGTGACAGCTGGGAGAAGGAAAGGAGATGACAAAGTGAAACCAAAACAAAGAACCTCATGCAAGAGGTAGAGAAGAACGTCTAACAGACCTTCTCACAGAACTGGCGGTGACAGTACCCCTCCCTCTACGGGTGGACTCTGGACACCCAGAGCCCACCTTCTCAGGATGAGACCTATGGAAAGCCCTGATGAGACAAGTGGCCTTAATGTCCGCCACTGGGACTCACATCCTCTCCTCAGGACCATAACCCTCCCAATGAACGAGGTACTGGAGAGAACCGCGGATAATGCGAGAATCCACAATCCTAGAGACCTGAAATTCAAAGAGGAGGGTACAGTGGGTTGGACATAAGGTTTTAATAGAGACCTGTGAAAAACATTATGGATCTTCCAAGTCTGAGGAAGATCAAGACGGAAGGCAACGGGATTGATGACGGACAAGATCTTGTAAGGCCCAATAAACTTAGGACCCAACTTCCAGGAGGGAACCTTCAGTTTGATATTCTTTGTAGACAACCACACCAGATCACCCACATTCAGGTCCGGACCAGGCACGCGTCTCTTATCCGCCACACGCTTATATCTCTCACTCATCCTCTTCAGATAACCCTGAGTCTTTTGCCAAATAAATGACAAAGACAAGGAAAATCTCTCCTCATCAGGTAAACCAGAAGACCCCTCTCCAGAGAATGTCCCAAACTGCGGATGAAACCCATATGCACCAAAAAATGGTGACTTATCAGAGGACTCCTGGCGACGGTTATTTAAGGCAAACTCAGCAAGGGACAAAAAAGAACACCAATCCTCCTGATTCTCCGCCACAAAAACAGCGCAGATATGTCTCCAGATTCTGATTGACGCGTTCGGTCTGACCATTCAACTGCGGGTGAAAAGCAGAAGAGAACGACAACCGAACCCCCAAGCGAGAACAGAAGGCCTTCCAGAATCTCGAAACAAATTGCGTGCCCCTATCAGAAACGATGTCTGAAGGAATGCCATGCAATTTAACAATGTGATCAACAAACGCTTGAGCCAGCGTCTTAGCATTGGGTAACCCAGGAAAGGGAATGAAATGCGCCATTTTGCTAAAACGGTCCACTACTACCAGAATCACAGTCTTCCCCGAGGAACGAGGCAGGTCCGTAATGAAGTCCATGGACAGATGCGTCCAAGGACGGGAAGGAATGGGTAACGGGAGGAGAGAACCCGATGGCCGTGAATGAGGGACCTTGGCACGAGCGCAGGTCTCGCAGTCTGCCACAAAACCCTCAACCGCCTTACGAAGAGCCGGCCACCAGAATCTCAGAGCAATGAGATCCACTGTGGCTCTACTCCCCGGGTGCCCAGCAAGGACAGTATCGTGGTGCTCCTTAAAAACCTTGTGTCGTAAAGCGAGAGGCACAAACAACCTCCCAGGGGGACAAAGATCAGGAGCCTCTGTGTCACAGCCATTATCTCTGGCTGTGACCTTCCGTTCTTGCTCGTTTGGCGCTCCTCGCTGAAGTTCTGTTCCTTTGTGTCATTTGTGGTTCTTTATGGGTTAACTCCCCTGTGTGCTTATTAGGAGTTAATCCTCTGTCTGCTCCATGGGTGTGGCTTCTCTGCTGCACCCATGGAACCTGTATTTAAGGCTGAGGTTTTCCTCAGTTCTGGGTCAGCTCTCCTGGTGTGTGTTGTCTTGTCCTGCTCCTGGTTTGTACTCTCTCTCCCATGCTGCTGACCCATGGGATCCGTGTCTGTCTGTGCTCTGTGGGTTTCCCTACTTGTTCATTTGCGTCCTCTTTCCCGTCCTCTCTGATGTCTTCTTTCCTGTCTTTCTGTTATCTGTTCTGCCAGTTATGTTTTAGTTACTTTGTGTTTATTCTGATGTCTGTGTTCAGCAAGCCTTTGCAGCAGAGTGGCATGACAAGGCCATGCAGTTTACTACTGGTGGAGCAAGTCCTTCTCTGCTCATTGCCACTCCTGCTCCCTTGCATGAACTCCTGCTTTTGTTATTATTTGCCCTGTTTTGTATTTACCTGTCTGTTATGTTTGCCTATGTGCCGTCGGTACCTTCTGGTACCTGTTGTCCATTCGTCCCTGCTGTCACTGTCTAGTTCACGCTCCAGAGTGGACCCTGGCAACTTCCTGCGGCAAAGTCTAACCCTACCATCTAGGGCTCTAGTGAAAACCAGGAGTTGCTTAGTTATGCCCCTCTGGAGTATTACTAGACAGTGGCGCAGTGGGGGGTTTCTCCCACTGTGCTGACGGTACATAGATCTCTTGTTTTATCTGTGCTGCCTTTCATGTTTTTGTTTGTGCAATAAACTCTTATGTGTCTGTACCTGATTTCCGTTTATTGCTTGACGACGCGGTGGTCTCTCCTGGGACCTCCAACTCGTGACACTCTGCCTGGGCTGCCTGAACCTCTGCCTCCAAATCAGGATAAAGAGCAGAGACGACCACCCCTTCAGCCAAAATGGGACCCGGGTCTTCAAAGTTCCCCCCTCCCGGAAAACAACGTAACAGGGCATCCGCCTTCACATTTTTAACCCCAGGGCGGAACGTAACAACAAAATTAAACCTAGAAAAGAACAAAGACCATCTGGCATGTCTCGGGTTCAGGCGCTTGGCCGATTCCAAGTAGGCCAGATTCTTATGGTCTGTAAACACGGTAATAGGGTGTCTGGCTCCCTCTAACCAATGACGCCATTCCTCAAAAGCTAATTTGATGGCCAACAACTCCCTATATCCCACATCGTAATTTCTCTCTGCAGAGGAGAGTTTCCTTGAGAAAAGGGCACACGGTCGCCATTTGGCAGGAGAGGGACCCTGAGATAAGACCCACACACCCACACCCACCTCAGAAGCGTCCACCTCAACAATAAACGGTAGAGAGACATCAGGTTGTACCAAAATGGGAGCGGAAGCAAAACTCTCTTTGATAGTAGAAAAGGCTTTAAGCGCGTCTACCGACCACAAAGAAAAATCTACCCCCTTTTTAGTCATATCAGTGAGTGGCTTAACAACAGAGGAATAATTCAAAATGAACTTTCTGTAATAATTGGCAAAACCCAAAAACCGCATCAGCGCCTTCTGATTCTCAGGAAGCTCCCAATCAAGCACAGCGCTGACCTTCTCAGGGTCCATGCAAAAACCAGAAGCGGAGAGAAGAAAACCAAGAAATTGAATCTCCGGAACCGCAAACACACATTTTTCCAGTTTAGCGTACAATTTATTATCCTGCAGAATCAGCAAGACCTGACGTAGGTGGTCTCGATGAGTCTTGAAATCAGGAAAAAAAATCAAAATGTCATCTAGATACACCAGGTAAATGTTATCCTGCCGAGGCCTAACTGATCCAGCAATTGAGACTCTGTTAGCTTCTAGAAAGAAAAGTACCAACAGAGTTTATTAACCGGGTCTGGTCCATATTTCATAACTGGCTTTTGTCTTTGTCTCATCACGAACCTTCTGTTTCTGTATCTTCTCTTATTGTTTCTTCATGAAGGATTCAATAAAGGTCTAAAATTCAATACGTTTAAAGTACACCTCGCTGCTATTAGTGCCATCTCTGAAGAGTCTTTTTGCCAAGCATAATTTTATAAGAAGATTTTTCTGAGGTATAAAAAATATTAGGCCTGTGTTCCATACTCTAGTAGCAACATGGGACTTATTTTTGGTTCTGAGACATCTGGTGGAGCTTAAAAATCATAGTTTGTCAGCGGCAGACAGTGCTGTCTAATCATGATCTGCTGCCGGCAAATAATGATTCAGTATGGGGACGAGTGATGGCATTAGCGATTGCTCCTCCCCATACTGTGGAGGAGATCGCTGCATGTAATAGCAGTGGTCCCCTCCACTAGTGAGCAGGCGATTGCCAGGAAGGAATGCTTCCCTTAAGACAATTGTCAGACGTATGGTTAAATGTAATACAGCCCTTAACCTCTTCTATGTTGCCTTTCAGACTCCAGGAAATAAATAAAATTCAGGTAAGCAAATTTTTACCTTTTTGCTACTAGATTTTTTTTCCTCCTAAATGTTATTTTAAATGTATTACAAGCCCCTTCATGTGTAAAACAACATCTGAGGCAGCCCCTCAGAGTGATCCTATATAGACTCCACACCCTGAGGATTATCAGCCTCAAATTCAGGATTTTCTGTGTGGCTCAGGAATCCAGGCTGATAATGTGCGCTTCACAGAAGCTGATTTTTTCAAAGTCTTTTTCTCTGAAGTTTTTATAAATTTAAAGATTAACTAAACCATTATATAAACTTTTAATTTGTTGTCCCTAATGCCCTACTAAAATTATTTCTAATATACTTTTTTCTTATATTTTTACTTCCCTAAAGTGCATCATTCACGGAGCGCTTAAAACTCAGTTCTCTGTACACTGCTGACAGCTGAGCAGTGTACGGAGTACACATTTTATCAATGGGACTGCAGCACTGTGAGTACAGGCAGGAGCGCATATTGCTGCTCCTGCCGTGCTCCCCGGAGGTTTACTAACTCCTGGCATAGCACATGGGTACCCTGTACTATGCCAGGCTCCTGCTTCTGCCTGCTCTGCTAAGCTAAGAGAACTGCATGTTAGCTCTTAGCTTAGCGGAGAAGGCAAAAGCAGGAGCCCGCTCCGCTAATCCTGGCATAGTACATGGGTACAGTGCTACTGCGGCCCCATTGGTAAAATGTGTACTCTGAGTTTTAACCCTTTCACTACCAGCGCTGTACATGTACGTGTAACGGACGTCCTACCGATCACAGTAATTAAAGGCTTTAGATGCGTGATTAAGTGAGATCACGGCATCTAAATTCTCAAACACTACCGACATCTCCTGCGGCCAATGGGAATGTCGGTAATTTCTGACGAGACCCAGAGCATTCATGCTGCAATTCTTATTTTGGCCACCTGATGGCAGGCCAACATAAGAAATGAGCAATAGACAGTAATAAACTCATTTTAAAAATACATGATTGTTCAAAATGAAAAATTGAAAAAGAGATTTTATAGGCTCATATATTCAAAATCATTATACATTTTTTTTTAAATGTTAAAAATATATAAAAAAATATAAAAATTTAAATCATCATGGGTATCACCGCTACTGAAAATGCCCGTACTATTGAAATATAAAAATATTCTTCCAATACGGCGAATGACGTAACGGAAAAAAGGTCAGTAGATATAAGGCTCAGTAGATATAACTATAAAAAAGTTTTCGGGGTTAGAATATAGTGATTTAAAAAAAAAAGGACATTTTTTTTTTTTACTATTTAGGAATAAAAAAACCTATACATCATTGTAATCATACTGCCCCAGAGAATGAAGGGCATGGGTCAGTTTCACCACAAACAAAATACCGTGGGAACAAAACCCATAAAACAGTGGGGGATTTTTTATTTTTTTTTCCAATTCCACCCCATTTGGAATTTTTCTACCGCTTTCCATTACATTGTATGCCATAATAATTGGTGGCATTAGAAAGTACAACTTATCCCGCAAAAAATAAGCCCCCATACAGCTACATGAACGGAAATATAAAAAAGTTATGGCTCAAGGAAGATAGGAAAGAAAAATGAAAACGCAAAAATGAAAAAACCTCCGGTAGTGAAAAGGTTACACGCACAGTGAATGGTGCGCTTTAGGGAAGTAAAAATATAAGCAAAATACAAAATTAAATAATAAAGTATATTAGAAATAGTTTTATTAGGACATTAGAGACGATATATTAAAAGTTCATACAAAGGTTTAGTTACTCTTTATGGGGGCCCAAACAAATTTAAATGCCCATCAATTTATTGCTGAAAACTCCACATCTACATTTGCTTGAACCCTGAGATGGAGCTAAGATGATGATGTTTTGGGGGCTCAAGTTGCATATGGGACTTGTATAAAAGTCAGAACCGTACTGGAGCCCAGATCTTTTGTACCAGACTCCAAATTACAGTATGACCATGATCTGGAAACGATTCAAAGCAATTCAGACATTTTTACACTGTATTGATAATGCACAATGCCCACCCCAAAATAAGCCATGATTTGACCGTCCATTTAAAATTATGCCGGTATTTGACCACATAGGCACTGAGTTTGCTGAGGTGTACACCCCACAAAAACCATCTGAATAGATGAGTCCCTAAAACATTTTAAAGAGAGGGTAAAATTACACCAGTACCTGCCCGGCAAGCAGCAGGTATGTGTCACGGGGTTCCGAAGGTGCACTCGGTCTCCCATTTCCCGCAGACCTGTTGCTTAGCTTTGCGAATGAGAATTTGTGCTTGACCTCAATCCCAGGGCGGCTTTGCTGGCTGGGTGGCTCCCTGCTCCTGGTCTGCCTTGAGGCCCGAGCTGATCACTCGGTGCTCGACTGGTTGGCCTGTCGGTCATGTGACACTGGCCACGTCACATGACCCTCACTCCCCACTATAAATACAGGCAGCCTGCTGGTCACAGGTTGCCTGTTAATTTCTAGGTTCCTGGCTATTTGTTGGATTACTGAATACTTACCTGATCCTGTTCCCTGACGATCCTCTGCCTGCTCCTCCTGTACTGCGCATCCATCCTGGTATTGTGACCTCGGCTCCCACCTGACTACTCTCTTAGGGCTCCTCTTGTACTTCGCTACACTCCTGGTATTTGACCCCGGCTTCTCCTGACCATTCTTTGCTTAATCCGTTGTACTGCGTAGCTCTCTTGGTTCTAAACCGGTCCGTTCATGTTCCGTATTTTGTCTTGTCTGTCTTCCCTGCACATATCCTAAGTTAGGGACTGCCGTCCAGTTGTCCCCTGTCATCAGGACTCGTGAGGCAAGTAGGCAGGGCCAGGGGTGAGGGTGGAGCGCAGTGGTCACTACCCTTCCCCCTGTGTGTGTGTGGACGTGACCGTTACAGTATGGAATGGAAATGTACAAGTTGTGTGAGTACCTCTGGGTACACCAATAGGTTTTGGGTTTATGAACTGAACCCTCAGATTCCCCTCCCATCCTAGGAGTTACAGGGAAAATAGTGTGGGACTTACTGCACCCACTGCTGGATTAGGGTTACAACCTCTATGTGGATAACTATTATACCTGCGTCACCCTAAGTCCCTAAATTCCAGAGGTACTGTAGCATGGTTCCTGCTCAGGCAACCAATCAGAAAGGGTGAAAGCAAGGCTCTCCTCAATATGAATATGCTGGTGGTTAAGAGCAAGGACAAGAAGGAAGTCCTTGAACTGACCACCGTTCACGGGAACCTCACCTGCCCTGCCCCTGTACGAGGTACGATTACCATCATCCTCAAGCCAGACTGGATCCTGAACTAAATTTCACGCATGGTAGAGGTTGATCTTTCAGATCAAGTTCTGAAGCCATACAGTGACTTGCAGAAAACTAAGGTGTGGTACAAAAAGCTGGCTGTGCACATTGTACAGATGGCATTGTATAACGCTCAAGTGTTATTTCCATCTACAGGCCAGATTGGAATATTCATTTAATTTAAAGAGGTGGTGTTCAAGGCGATATTTTTTCGAAACCATTAGGACTTGGCCTGTACATAAAGAATTGCTTCAAAGCGTACCACCCATCCATTTTTTATTTTATTCTTTATACTCCCTCTCATTTTACCACCTTATTATTCTCTGATATACTCTGCACAGCTTACATATTCACTTTTCACCATCCACTACACATTCATTTCTGTATAACACCTGTGGGGTCAGAATGCCCACTACAATTCCTGAAAAATTTCTTGGGAAGTGTATTTTCCAAAATGAGCTCACTTCTTGGGGGGCTTATTTTTATTTCACATTAAAGCATTAGCAATTGCCAGCCAATACTGTTTAAATAGATTTTAAAAGACGGCTCTCCTTTTCCTGGTGATGTAATGGTGCTCCAAACTAATGATACACCCTAGTCACATTGAATAGATTCTTAGAGTAGTGTATGTGTGAATTGGCGCTCATACATTAGGAATCACATAAGAAGAATAAAAAGACAATTTATTTGATGCTGAATACAATAATCGATACTAGATAAAATGTAATAAAAATATAAAAAATATAAAAAATATTCACTAGTCATTAAGTTTGTGACAATAGATTGACGGTGATCTGATACACTGCCCTTGAAATAGCTTGTATACCCTAGTATTGGGCAACCTCGGATGGTATAATGTGATGGCAGCAATCAATTATTTGGGCAGTGTACGGGATCAGCAAGTTAGCTAGCATATATTAAACAATATATCAGAACAATATATCAGAGATCTCTGGATCGACAATATATTAAAATAAAAGTGGAGGGTAGAGTCGCTATGCTCTGTAGGAACAAACCGCTATGGTATTGGGATAATTGGAATTGCCAATTATTCTAGAAAAATCATTTTGTGCCCATCAAACAATGACAAATAATAAAAATAATATGGCAATTACTTGTTGTCCATGCTACAATAGAGAGGATGTTATAGTATATTCCAAAGAAATGGTGATTCATATAATAATATATTCCAAAAACATCTCTAGTGTGTAGTAACAGTTTTGCTTAATTATTAATCCAAATGCTCTATTGTGACAGTTTTGTTTAATCACTTGTTCAAATGTTCTCAATGAGTCTCTATAATACTTATTGATAGGGGTTATTCCTAATGCTCTATTCTGTTGTATATGTTGTACTCACTGTTGGGAGGTCTACATCCATCTGTGGCGTCCCACGTGGTGATTAAGTTGGTAAGCTTACCTCCATTTGTGTGGTATAGATATCTGAGAAGAGAGGTTAGTAGTTTCTTACATAGATTAGTTGCTGTGAAAGTTCCACCACTCGTATCTCCCAATCTGTTGTATGTTGCTTTGCTGTTATAATTGACTTTCAACAAAAATAAATATAATAAAAATTGGGTAAAACGTCTATATAGATATAACATCTCTAAAATACTGGAAACCATTAATAAAGCAAAACCAAAAACATTATATTTCACATTGTTCTAGTTACATCAAACTGGAGGGTACTTCAATACTGCTTTTTCTAAGGTATGGCATGTATGTGATAGAAGTATGGCATATATGTGATAGAAGTATATAGGATGGGAGCCATCGACCAAGGAGGGGTCGTAGTGCTGATAAGCAGCCGGAATGTGACCCCTCATTGGCAGGGGGCACCCACCCCTTTCAAAGGAAACCGAAGATCTCCAATTAAGCATTCAGACCCTCTGGTAAGAGACTGCCAAAGTCGAAAATCCGTCTGGATTATGCTCTTGACATTCTTGCAATATGGTCACCCCCCCCCTCCAGTGACGTTCTACTTGTTCTAGTGCCGCAAAAATAAGGCCCTTTGGGTCTTGATTATTAACTACTTTGAAGTGTTTAGACAGGGAGGGCTTCTCATACCCATTCTTGATATTTTTTATATGTTCTGCTACTCTGACCTTCAAGGGTCTTTTTGTCCTGCCAATGTATTGTTTGGAAGATGGGCATTGGATGATATATATGACATTGGAAGCATTACACATTAAAAAATATATACAGCTTTCACATCTGTGGAAGCCACTCATTTTTAACCACTTGTGTATAGGTTGATTATTCTTTTTAGGGTGTCTGATAGAAGGAGCTATTTTTAAACCCAGATTTGGGGTCTTTGTATATGCTATCTGCGGCAGCACAGGTATTGTAGGTCCTATTATCTTGTCTTTTTGAATGTAGTGCCAATGCTTTTTTATAATTCTTTTGATGGTCTTGTATTGTGCATTATAGGGCAAAATTATAAGAAAAGTCTCTTCTTCTTGTTTTTTCTCAATTCTATCTGGGCTTGTTGCAAAGAAGGCTTTTCTCTCCATTTGTCTCACTTTTTGTAATGCATTGTCTATCACTTTTTCTGGGTAATTTTTGATCTGTAATTGTTCCCTCATTTGGATAGCTTCTTCTTCAAATTTCTTTCTATTGGTACAGTTCCTTTTAATTCTGCAGAACTGTCCAAGAGGAATGTTGAGCAGCAACCTGGGTAGGTGGCAGTTTGAGAACAGAATGAAGCTACGTATTCTTTGCAAAGGGTTTCTGATACATATTACATATATATTGGTCCTCAGTAGTAATTTGTAAATCAAAAAATTCTGTATGTTTATTATTGATATTAGATGAGAAGAGAAGATTATATTGTAATTTTGATTCTCCATTTTGCCAAATAAAGATAATATCGTCTATGTATCTGTTCCAGAGCACTAGATCCGTCCCCAGCCTGGGCGCAATGTACTGCTGTTCCCATTGTGCCATGAACAAATTGGCGTAGCTGGGGGCCAAAGACACAAACATACAACCTGAGGAACAGATTTAACCACTAAGTACAGAACCACGAATCACATCAAACCAGGGGATGGTACTCACAAAATCACAGTCACTACCCCACACCCAAATACACAAGAGAGGAAACTCAAGGACAGCAATACAACGAACACAATCGAGGCCCAAAAGAAAGACACAAAGAAGCCAGAGAAAAAAGAGGAGAATACAACAGTCACAGGTAAACACAGAAAAACAAGAGGCCATAGTAAACCTTCAGTAATTTTAACAGAAGCACAAATGAAATTACTTAATAAAGGACTAAAGTTTGCACCAACCACAAAGCTGAATAAATGTTACACTTATGTTGGGATAGAGAAGTTTGTTAGAAAATATTTTTTGAAAAACACCATTACATTAAATCCTAAAAAATAGACGAAACGATCATACATACAGAACTGAAACAGAAGTCTAAAAATTCCCTAGACAGGAAATTAGTGTGGAAATTTCAACATTTCAAAAAAATTTAGAAACAGAGCTGAAGAAAATATCAGATAGACCCATCAGAAGAAACAATTTAACAACACAATAGATACGTGCAATCAAAGAATTACAAAACAATCTGATAATACGCCCAGCAGACAAAGGTGGGGCCATTGTCCTCCTAGAGGCAGACAAATATAATGCAGAATGTTTAAAACAACTCACAGATAATTTAACATATGTGAAACTAAAAGAAGACTCTACTGAGGAATTCACTGAAGTATGGGCACAATACTGCAATAAAGGATTAGAACAGGGAATATTAACAGAGCAAGAACATCATTTCATTTTAGGCACACAACGGAGATTACCAATCTTCTATTGTCTACACAAAATACATAAGAACTTAACAGATCCACCTGGGCATCCAATTATATCAGGAATTGGTACATTAACATCAAACCTCTCTCAATATATTGAACCATTGATTCAACCAGCAGTAAAGAAGACCCAATCCTATATAAAGGACACAACACAGATAGTACAAATTTTAGAAAAGCTGAAAGTGCAACTGTAACGGATCTCCTGGCACCCCAACTGGGTACTTCTGTCGATGGATGCTCCTAGCGCTTCCCGAGGACTCCAAGCACTCCACTTTACACCGTAAGCGCCGCAGACCCCACGAACCGCCAAAGCTTGGTTGAGGTCTCGCCGTCTCCTACCCACCCTGGACCTACGACAAGGCTCCAGGCTCCAGTGGGTGAACCTCTCCTAAATCCAGAGAGCAGGAACAGCTCTTACAAGAGCTAGTAGTTATAGCCAGGGAGTATAGCAAATCTTCAGCGTATAGCAATCCCCCAGTGTCGATCAGTTACCCAAACACCAGCCTCAACATGATGAAGGGTAAAAACAGGGACTCTTTATTAAACACACAGCATTGACTTATATACACATGACATACTGAAGACATGACATAGCAGCCAATCCTGTACAGTTTAAACACAAAACTAACCCTATTCAACAAACACAATGGCATTGTCTGTGACACAATTAACAAACACACTGGCATTGTCTTTGACGCAATCAACATGCAAACAGATATCTTCACCCCCTCCATAATGAATGAATAGGGGACGAGGAGACACATGTGATTATCTCCTGAGTGTATCATAGGAGTCGGCTGCTATTATAATCAACTATCTTAATCCCATCACTAACACAATCACTAACACAAACCCTTTTTGTGTTGCTGAATCCACACCATGCCTTTTTAATGGGACATAGGAAATATGTGGCATATAAATTACACACATAAATCAGGGTTCATAGTTTCTTGTAACCCCAAAAGGTCTCAGGGTCTCCATTGTTCTCGGTCCATAGTCTGTAGGAAGGAAACTAGCCCTCAGGCTCCTCCAGCAGCCCCTCCCAACAGTAGACTAACCAGGTACCTGACCTCCTATCGGTCGGTGCCTGAGTTAGTTAAGTAGCCCACCCATAAACAAACACTGGTCCTGTTGAACTCTGGGGCCTGGCTCTGTTCTGTATGTCCCCAGCTGTTGAGTGGGCATCTGCTACTCTTTGCTTCATTGTTGTTCTCTAGCTTGGAGTTGTAGGTACTTGCTGGGCAGAGGCCGACTGCGCTCTGCCCAGATGCCAGCTCTTCCACTGGGGTAGCCAGTGGGGAGTCAGGCTCTGGACAAGAGGATAGGGGAGGGCAGAGGACAGCTGCGCTCTGCCCAGATGCCAGCTCTTCCGCTGGTATGGGGTCATGGAATCCTACCCCCAGGACCTTGTTGCGGATCAGCTGTGGAGGATGGAGCGCTTACCTCCTCCTCCTGGCATTCCTGCGGGGTTGGTGGGGGGATCTGTACCGGCCATCCAGCATCCCGGTAGGCCTGGTGCAGAGACTGCGGTCCCATCTGCACCATCGGAGTTAGGGGTGCTGTCCCCCTGTGGTTGGGGATGGAAACCGGTTGTCTCCTCTCCCTTCAAGGTACACTGCCGCTGGGGAATGAAGACAATGCTCTTATCTTCCTGCAAAACATACTGCTGCTGGGGAGCAGGACCGACTGTCCCTACTCCCTGAAAATCCGGCTGCCGTTGGGGATCTGGGTCGACTGCCCAGCATCCCTGTAGGGTCGGTGGAGAGACCTCGGTCCCATCTCCACTGTTGTGGGGCTTACTATCTCCCCCTGGTACGTTAAGCTGCCGCTGGGGAGAGGGGGTAACAAGCTCCTCTCCCATACATACTTCCAGCCGGAGGGCGACCGACCGTCTCTGCTCCCAATACAGTGTCCTGCTGCTGGGGAAAGGAGACTGGGCTCTCTATTCCCTGCTGGACACTCTGCCGCTGGGGTGGAAGGACAAAGCTCTCCTCTCCCAATAAAACCCTTTGCTGCTGGGGGACAGGACCGACTTTCTCTGCCCCCTGTAACTCAGTCTGCCGCTGGGGGATGGAGACTGGGCTCCCAATTCCCTGCATATCACACGGCTAGCCACTGAGGAAGAGGGAGACCCCTCGAAACGCGTCTGGCTGGTCCTGCGAGCTACAAATTACCCACCCTAACCCGAGGAAAGAAACCTACACTTTGTTGGTCAACTTAGATATTCCGACGGTGATCTGGATACCAGTGTAAGAGGAACTGGTTGGACCTATCGCGAGACTACGCGATCCCTGCATATTATTTCCTGGAAGGCGACACGCAAAGATATCACGTGCAACGCTGAGACCGGAGAGCAGCAGCGGGGAATTCAAAGTGTCGGATCTCAGCTTTGGCAGCATTTACCGTACAAGCACTCCAAAAGGGCAAGGTAGGAGGGTGTATGTATAGGGGGACGCCCCATCTAAAACCCGATTACTTGAATATACGTTGACCCCTGAGTGCGGACTTTAAATACCGGTGAAATTGGCTGCCTCACATTGCTACATCAGCGCTATATAAGTTGCTACATCAGTCTGTGTGGACACAGTTGCTATACCAATCTGTGTGGATACAGGTATTACATCAATCTGTATGGACACAATCACCATTTAAGAAGACACTATTAAGTTCTTTTTAGCTGTTACCAGCAGCTCTTATTCAAACTTTTCTTCACAGATATTATCTTTATACGGGACAATTCACTTACTTATTTTTGTTTTTCACTTTTATCACTTCAATTGTATTATTTTCACTATAAGTTTATTTTTTCATCAACCTACCAGATTGAAGCTACTGATTCTTAATATATATCGCTAGAATATTGTCTACTATATACTATATATTACGTATGTGATTCATGTGCCAACCTTAGTGCATATCAATTAATCTTGTGCTTTTTATTCGGTGTTTTTATATATATTATGTGAAATTTTATAAATATCTTACTATAGACATACCAGCTGGTGAGTGCCTGTTTTTATTTTTTATTTTATTATATTTTTTTTTATTTTATTGACTTATATACACATGACATACTGAAGACATGACATAGCAGCCAATCCTGTACAGTTTAAACACAAAACTAACCCTATTCAACAAACACAATGGCATTGTCTGTGACACAATTAACAAACACACTGGCATTGTCTTTGACGCAATCAACATGCAAACAGATATCTTCACCCCCTCCATAATGAATGAATAGGGGACGAGGAGACACATGTGATTATCTCCTGAGTGTATCATAGGAGTCGGCTGCTATTATAATCAACTATTTTAATCCCATCACTAACACAATCAGTGGGAGTCTCAGTGCAGAGTTAACCCTTTTTGTGTTGCTGAATCCACACCATGCCTTTTTAATGGGCCATAGGAAATATGTGGCATATAAATTACACACATAAATCAGGGTTCATATTTCCTTGTAACCTCAAAAGGTCTGAGGGGGTCTCCATTGTTCTCGGTCCATAGTCTGTAGGAAGGAGGCTAGCCCTCAGGCTCCTCCAGCAGCCCCAGTGACGGTTCAGTCTGTCACAGCAACCCCATTGGATAATTGGTACATTGGATGTGCAGTCACTTTATACCATCATCAATCCTGCCCAAGGAACGGCAGCAATGAAGGCGCAGTTGGAATCTAACGGAGATCTAGGCAAGAAACAAATAAAATTTCTAATAGAGGGTGTAAATCATATATTGACCCATAATTATTTCTATTTTGAGAGGGAGTACTACTTGCAAATTCGTGGTACCGCTATGGGCACCAGATTCGTCCCCAGCTATGCCAATTTGTTCATGGCACAATGGGAACTGCAGTACATTGCGCCCAGGCTGGGGACGGATCTGGTGCTCTGGAACAGATACATAAACAATATTATCTTTATTTGGAAAAATGGAGAATCAAAATTACAAACATTTTTGGATGAGATCAATAAGAACCAATATAATCTTCTCTTCCCATCTAATATCAATAATAAACATAAAGAATTTTTTGATTTACAAATTACTACTAATGAGGACCAATATATATGTAATACGTTTCAGAAACCAGTTGCAAAGAATAGCTTCATTCTGTTCTCAAGCTGCCACCTACCCAGGTGGCTGCTCAACATTCCTCTTGGACAATTCTGCAGAATTAAAAGGAACTGTACCAATAGAGAGAAATTTGAAGAAGAAGCTATCCAAATGAGGGAACAATTCCAGATCAAAAATTACCCAGAACAAGTGATGGACAATGCATTACAAAAAGTGAGAGAAATGGACAGAAAAGCCTTCTTTGCTACAAGCCCAGATAGAATTGAGAAAAAACAAGAAGAAGAGACTTTTCTTATAATTTTGCCCTATAATGCACAATACAAGACCATCAAAAGAATTATAAAAAAGCATTGGCACTACATTCAAAAAGACAAGATAATAGGACCTACAATACCTGTGCTGCCGCAGATAGCATATACAAAGACCCCAAATCTGGGTTTAAAAATAGCTCCTTCTATCAGACACCCTAAAAAGAATAATCAATCTATACACAAGTGGTTAAAAATAAGTGGCTTCCACAGATGTGAAAGCTGTATAAATTGTAGAAATACATAATTTCGTAAAAAGACAACCAGAATTAGTTTGACACAGAATTCCTTTTTTTTTCTTAATAAAAGATTTTTTAACGTGTAATGTTTCCAATGTCATATATATCAGCCAATGCTCATGTTCCAAACAATACATTGGCAGGACAAAAAGACCCTTAAAGGTCAGAGTAGCAGAACATATAAAAAATATCAAGAATGGGTATGAGAAGCCCTCCCTGTCCAAATACTTCAAAGTAGTTCATAATCAAGACCCAAAGGGCCTTATTTTTGGGGCACTGGAACAAGTAGAACGTCACTGGAGGGGGGGTGACCATATTGCAAGAATGTCAAGAGCAGAATCCAGACGGATTTTCGACTTTTGCAGTCTCTTACCAGTGGGTCTGAATGCTGAATTGGAGATCTTCGGTTTCCTTTGAAAGGGGTGGGTGCCCCCTGCTGACGAGGGGTCACAGTCCGGCTGCTTATCAGCACTGCGACCCCTCCTTGGTCGATGGCTCCCATCCTATATACTTCTATCACATACATGCCATACTTTAGAAAAAGCAGTATTGAAGTACCCTCCGGTTTGATGTACCTAGAACAATGTGAAATATAATGTTTTTGGTTTTGTTTTATTAATGGTTTCCAGTATTTTAGAGATTTTATATCTATATAGACATTTTACCCAATATTTATTGTATTTATTTTTGTTGAAAGTCAATTATAACAGCAAAGCAACATGTGTGGCTGAAAATAAGCTATAGAAAGTTTGTTACAGTTGGCATACATACTAAGGAGCAAAAAACGCATGAGTACTGAAAAAAACGCATGAAAACCACATGAGAACCGCAATAAACCGTGATTTGTGATTTACACTTCAAAATCCGGTCCAAATTTTCTATATATCTTGAGATGCATCGGTATAAAACTCGGCTGTCTTTTCATAGCAAGTATAGTCACTGATGAAGGAGTAAGCAGAAACTCCGAAACGCATTTGGCGTGCTTTATACACTTGCAAACCCGACATAGAAGCCATGAACATTATGGGGAATATCTATTGATGTGGTAGCGTACATAACCCTATAATGAAAAACTAGTGAAGCACTTCACTGAAAAACACAGAGAAGATAGAGGTACACAAGACCGGACAACACAATTGGATCTTGAAGGAGCTGATAGGCAGCTGATCCTCACCACAAGTGTCTGAAAGACCCGGGACACGTGGGATGCCGAGCGCACGCAGACGATACTCGGCAATCCACAGCCCAGCCAGCGGAGATATAGGGGCTGCCGCATATAATCAGTGCGGCACATTACTTTACAACAGATTGGGAGATACGAGTTGTGGAACTTTCACAGCAACTAATCTATGTAAGAAACTACTAACCTTTCTTCTCAGATATCTGTCACTGTAGGTAGGTAAGCAGGGAAATAACCAAACACGGGAAAACAAACAGAACAAACGACTAGGCCCAAAAGCTAGGGAGAAAAGGGTCACCTCCTAGCGATCCCTAAAAGCTTTCCCTAAACTGCTGTGCCCATGTGCATACCCTTAGGGTGAATATGCACATGCCCTCATGCCTAAATCTAAACACCCTGGGCAAACCCTAAGCAGCAGGGAAAAGGGAAGAGGCAACCTGCTTCTTCAAACCAGGAAGAAGGAAGCATCTCCCTAGAGGCCTAGAAAAACACACAAAGGGAAATGAAGGAAAGGACTTATCTTGAGCAGAGCTGGAGAAGACGAGCCACCACAAATCAAGAGCTCCCAGGAAAGAATTATAACCCGCACAGGCCACTGGGGGAAGGAGGGATAAATAGCCTCACTAACAATGAAACCCAGTACACCTGAGGGAAGGTGGATCCAGCTCAAACCCAAATCAAAACTAACAAAGAAGTCAGACATGTGCAGCCAGTCTGACAGATCTCCGCACATTCACAGGGCAAGGCGTGACAATATCTATACCTCACAAATGGAGGTAAGCTTACCAACTTAATCACCACGTGGGACGCCACAGATGGATGTAGACCTCACAACAGTAAGTACAACATATACAACAGAATAGAGCATTAGGAATAACCCCTATCAATAAGTGTTATAGAGGCTCATTGAGAAAATTTGAACAAGTGATTAAACAAAACTGTCACAATAGAGCATTTGGATTAATAATTAAGCAAAACTGTTACTACACACTAGAGATGTTTTTGGAATATATTATTATATGAATCACCATTTCTTTGGAATATACTATAACATCCTCTCTATTGTACCATGGACAAGTAATTGCCATATTATTTTTATTATTTGTCATTATTTGATGGACACAAAATGTTTTTTTCTAGAATAATTGGCAATTCCAATTATCCCAATACCATAGCGGTTTGTTCCTACATAGCATAGCGACGCTACCCTCCACTTTTATTTTAATATATTGTCGATCCAGAGATCTCTGATATATTGTTCTGATATATTGTTTAATATATGCTAGCTAACTTGCTGATCCTGTACACTGCCCAAATAATGGATTGCTATCATCACATTATACCATCCGAGGCTGCCCAATCCTAGGGTATACAAGCTATTTCAAGGGCAGTGTATCAGATCAATGTCAATATATTGTCACAAACTTAACGACAAGTGAGTATTTTTTTATATTTTTATTACATTTTATCTAGTATTGATTATTGTATTCAGCATCAAATAAATTGTCTTTTTATTGTTCTTATGTGATTCCTAATGTATTAGTGCCCATTCACACATACAATACTGTGTAAATAACCAAATTAGGCCTCAAATGCACGGTGCTCTTTTACTCCTGAGCCCTGTTGTATATCAAGTTTAGGGTCAAAATGCTCACTACAACCATTGAAAAATTCATTGAGGGGTGTAGTTTCTAAAATTAGATATTTTTGGGGGGTTTCTACTGTAGGGGTACCTCAGGGTCTCTTCAAATGCAACATGGAGACCAACTGTGGGATGATTTTTCTCCTGTTACCCCCTGTGAAAATGAAAAATTTGGGACAAAAATTTATTTGGGGGTGTGTAGTTTCCAAAATGGGTTACTTTTTTGGGGGGTTTCCACTGTAGGATTTGGAGTCACACTCAAAATTAAAGTGGAAAAACACACTACAGGCTGATCCAACTTTGATGTATTGTCCTTAAAACAAGTCAAAATGAGGCTTAGTAGTGTGTGTGGCCTCCACGTGCCTGTATGACCTCCCTACAACGCCTGTGCATGCTCCTGATGAGGTGGCGGACGGTCTCCTGAGGGATCTCATCCCAGACCTGGACTAAAGCATCTGCCAACTCCTGGACAGTCTGTGGTGCAACGTGACGTTGGTGGATAGAGCGAGACATGATGTCCCAGATGTGCTCAATTGGATTCAGGTCTGGGGAACGGGCGGGCCAGTCCATAGCATCAATGCCTTCGTCTTGCAGGAACTGCTGACACACTCCAGCCACATGAGGTCTAGCATTGTCTTGCATTGGGAGGAACCCAGGGCCAACTGCACCAGCATATGGTCTCACAAGGGGTCTGAGGATCTCATCTCGGTACCTAATGGCAGTCAGGCTGTGCGGCCCTCCAAAGAAATGCCACCCCACACCATTACTGACCCAATGCAAAACCGGTCATGCTGGAGGATGTTGCAGGCAGCAGAACGTTCTCCATGGCGTCTTCAGACTCTTTCACGTCTGTCACATGTGCTCAGTGTGAACCTGCTTTCATCTGTGAAGAGCACAGAGCGCCAGTGGCGAATTTGCCAATCTTGGTGTTCTCTGGCAAATGCCAAACGTCCTGCACGGTGTTGGGCTGTAAGCACAACCCCCACCTGTGGATGTCGGGCCCTCATGGAGTCTGTTTCTGACCGTTTGAGCAGACACATGCACATTTGTGGCCTGCTGGAGGTCATTTTGCAGGGCTCTGGCAGTGCTCCTCCTGTTCCTCCTTGCACAAAGGCGGAGGTAGCGGTGCTGCTGCTGGGTTGTTGCCCTCCTACGGCCTCCTCCACGTCTCCTGATGTACTGGCCTGTCTCCTGGTAGCGCCTCCATGCTCTGGACACTACGCTGACAGACACAGCAAACCTTCTTGCCACAGCTCGCATTGATGTGCCATCCTGGATAAGCTGCACTACCTGAGCCACTTGTGTGGGTTGTAGACTCCATCTCATGCTACCACTAGAGTGAAAGCACCGCCAGCATTCAAAAGTGACCAAAACATCAGCCAGGAAGCATAGGAACTGAGAAGTGGTCTGTGGTCACCACCTGCAGAACCACTCCCTTTAGTGGGGGTGTCTTGCTAATTGCCTATAATTTCCACCTGTTGTCTATCCCATTTGCACAACAGCATGTGAAATTGATTGTCACTCAGTGTTGCTTCCTAAGTGGACAGTTTGATTTCACAGAAGTGTGATTGACTTGGAGTTACATTGTGTTGTTTAAGTGTTCCCTTAATTTTTTTGAGCAGTGTATTTGCCAAATGCCAGAATAATGAGAAAGAATGTTTTAAGGCATTTTTATTACTTACTGCAAAGTCAAAAGTTTACATACATTTCATTAATATTTGGTACCATTGCTCTTAAACTGTATGACTTCACTCTATGATTCCACAAGCTTCTCACAATAGTTGGTCAGAATTTGGGCCCATTCCTCCTGACAAAACTGGTGTAACTGAGCCATGTTTGTTGGTCATCTTGCTCGCACCTGCCTTTTCAGCTTTGCCCATACATTTTCAATAGGATTGAGATCAGGGCTTTGCGATGGCCACTCCAAAACATTGACTTTGTTATTCTTAAGCCACTTTGTAACTAAAGTTTGGCAGTATGCTTCAGGTCATTGTCAATTTGAAAGACCCACATCCGCCCAAGCTTTAACTTCCTGGCTGATGTCTTGAGATGTTGCTTCAGTATTTCCACATAATCTTATTTCCTCATGATTCCATCTATTTTGTGAAGTGCACCAGTCCCTCTTGCAGAAAAACAACCCCACAACATGATGCTGCCACCCCCATGTTTCACAGTTGGGATGGTGTTCTTAGGCTTTCAAGCTTCTCCCTTTTCCCTCCAAACATAACGATGGTCATTATGTCTCCAAAAATGTAGGTCTCTGTTCCTGTGTGCATTTGCAAACATTAATCTGCCTTTTTTATGTTTCTTTTGTAGTAATGGCTTCTTCCTGGCAGAGTGGCCTTGCCGCCCATGTTGATACAGTACTTGTTTCACTGTAGATATTGACACAATCTTACCAGCTTCCGCCATCATCTTCACCAGGTCTTTTGCTTTTGTTCTTGGGTTGATATGCACATGTCGGACCAAAGCACGTTTGTCTCTGGGACACAGAATCCGTCTACTTCCTGAGCGGTATGATGGCTGGACATTCCCATCTTGTTTGTACTTGCGTATAATTGTTTGTTCAGATGAACGATGTACCTTCAGGTATCTTGAAATTGCACACAAGGTTGAGCCAGACTTGTGCAAGTCCACAATTCTCTTCCTGATATCTTGGCCGATTTCTTTAGACTTTCCCATGATACTACACAAAGAAGCAATGTGTTTCAGGTGTGCATTTAAATATATCCACAGGTGTGTCTCTAATTAAGGCCAAATGCACACGGCCGTGAGCTGTCCGTGGTAACACGGCCTGGATTCCTGCTGAGAGCAGGAGCGCACGGTGTCATTGGTTGCTATGACGCCGTGCGCTTCATGCTGCCGCTGCACTACAGTAATACACTCGTATAGATCATACGAGTGTATTACTGTAGTGCAGCGGCAGCACGAAGTGCACGGCGTCATAGCAACCAATGACGCCGTCCGCTCCTGCTCTCAGCAGGAATCCAGGCTGTGTTACCACGGACCGCTCACGGCTGCAGAACACAGCCGTGTGCATTCGGCCTAACTCAGATGTTGCCAACAAACCTTACAGAAGCTTCCAAACACATGACATCATATAGGCAGTCCACAATTGTTTAAAGGCATAGTAATCTTAGTGTATGTAAACTTTTAATATTGCAGAAAGTAATAAAAATGCCTTAAAACATTCTCTCTCTCATTATTCTGGCATTTGGCAAATAATAATAATTATGGTAATCCTAATTGACCAAAAACAGGAAAGGTTTATTCTGATTTCATGTCAGATATTGAGAAAAACATGCATATGTGTCTTTTTATATAGTGTATGTAAACTTCTGGTTTCAACTGTACCTCAGGGTCTTTTCAAATGCGACATGGAGCCTGAAAACTATTTCAGCTAAATCTACCATCCAAAAGCCATATGGCACTCCTTCCCCTATGAATCCTGCGGTGTGCCCATACAGCAGTTTATGAGCACATATAGAGTGTTTCCGTATTGAGGAGAAAATGGATAACAAATTGTGGGGTAATTCTCTCCTGTTACTTCTTGTGAAAATGAAACATTTGGACCATAAGAGTCATACCTGACACAGTGCTGAGCAAAGCAGTGTGAAAGTGCGGAGAAATATAGTTTCTCGCAGTGCTCAAATAGTAATGTATTATCAGTTCTTCCAAGCAAAGTGCCCAAAGTGTAATGTGAAGCTCGTCCAATATGTAGAAAATGATAAGGGTGGCACTCACCAATGTAGTAAAAAAAGAATAATCCTTTATTTAATCTGGGATAACATTCAGCAGAGCTCATAGGGGCGAGATGTCAGCTCAAGTTGTTTCCCACAAAACCCTGTTGCTACTTCCTACCTAAGGTTCACAAGTCACTGAGCAAACCCCCGGGCCGTTCCTTTGTGGCGGGGATTGGCTCGGCGACTGAACCATTGTCAAAGTATGTTGATTGGTTACTGAGACCTTTACTTACCTGTGCCCCTGCTTACCTCAACGATTCAACGATTTCCTCCTGACACTGAAAGATTTTCATTGGCAGACATGTTTCAGTTTGTTGTCCTTCATCCCTCATGATGCGGGTGTTGCAGCTGTTCTCGACGTACTTAGGTGCGTAGGCAAAGATATGATGTTCTGTGACTTTTTTGGGGAAGCTCTTTTCTTTATTTTGACCAACAATTGTTTTATGTTTGGTAACCAGTGGTACAGACAAAAACTCGGGACGGCCATGAGTACCTCCGTTTCATGTACTTTCTGTCACGGCCTATGGTAAACGCTGTGACAGTGTTGCCACACTTTCAGTTGCCCGCGGCAACGTGTTCCTGTTACAGCATGCGGTGGCAGTTTCTCGGCCTTCTGGGTGATTGACGTAACATGGTTGCCACGCATGCTGTTGCCGGTGGTAACGGGTGGCTTAGTTTGCTTGTGTGTGCACTTCCCCTTTAAGTGGCTTCCTTCCTCTGTCTGGTGTTGGAAGGGTTAACTCCCTTCCTAGTGTTTTGTTAACAATGGGTTTATGTGTGTGTGGGTGTGGCTGCTTGGGCTATTTAGCCCCTGCTGGATGCCTGAAGCTGGGGGGTACTCCAGCCATGGTGTATGCTGGAGCTATCCTCCTGGTCTTCATATTCCATCTGTCCAGTGAGGGCCACCCTTGTGGTCATAGATGTTCTTATGGTGTCTCACGTTTATTGCAGCTATGGGTGTCCTGGGTTCCTGTGTGGTTTGTGGTGTGTACTGTGTCCTTTTAATGTTGGTGTGGACACCAGCACTTGTGCACGAGTTCCAGTCAGTGTGTCTGTGGCAGGTAAGTGTGTTTCTGGTCTCGCTTACCTGCCATCTCTATAGCTATATGTGTTCCCCTCTCCTTGCAGCCTGGCCTCAGATGGAGACTCCTGTTCCTCCATTACTGGGATGAACAGGTTGTCTCTCCCCTGCTCCTAAGTGAGGGATTACAAGGGCGACTTAGGGCTTCTAGGAATCCTGAGTATGAGTTGTCCTACCATCGGGGTCCGCTCATACAGTGAGGAGTCAGGGAGAGGATTAGGGACCTCGGTAGGAGGTGACCTGCTCCCTTATTACTCCTTTTGGCCAGGCTGATCCCCTTTACTCTTTGACACCGCACGGTGGGGAGTTTCCCCCACTCCCCGCCGTGACACTTTCACTAACATTTATCTGGCTGTCCTGGAAGACAGGTATGTGTTCTCCACAGGCAACCCTTACCTTTGCAACATTAAACTGTTTTTAAGATGCGTTGATGATATCTTCATGGTATGATCGGGTACTGATACTCAATGTAATTAATTTGTTAACTATTTGAACAGTACCAACAAGATGGGCATGCTTTTTACCTACAATTTTGGGGGTTTGAGCCTGGAATTTTTGGACGTAGCTGTCAGGGTAGTTGGTGACGAGTTGGTCACCAGTGGGTATCGTAAACCCACGGCGACCAACTCCTTACTACATTATGACAGTTTTCATCCCGATAATGTAAAAAGATCTGTCCCATGTAGGCAGTTTATTAGACTTTATTAGTAATATCAATGATGGTTTATAGAATCAAGCCCTTGAATTAAAGGATCGTTTGAAGAATAGGGGCTATCCCTTGGAGATGTTAAACACGGCAATGAGAAAAGCGGAGGAGCTTTCCCTATGTGACTTACTCGTACGTAAAATAAACTTGTCAAAAGAAGGTGGCACATGGTTCGGGTGCTGAAGGAGAACACAAGAAGAGGTTTGTGTTCTCCTTTAAATATAGCCCATTAGCTAACTGCATACGCAGAGCCGTGTATAAAAATTGGGACATTTTGGAAAGAGTTACTGCATTAATGGAACACGTCGGAATGCCTCTGGTCACCTTTAGGAGAAGCCATACTGTTAGGGATAAGTTAGGAAGAAGCCGCTTTATGCAAGGCACAGACAACAATTGGCTACGCAGTAGCAAACCAAAAGGAAATTTCAAGTGTGGGAGCTGCTACTTTTGTGGCTTTAATTCTAAAGGAAAAATGCTCGATTTTGGGGGTATATGCCACAGGGTTACTGATTTCATTACTTGTAGAAGCACGTTTGTAGTTTATTTACTCGCCTGTGGATGTGGCCGCTTTTACATAGGAAAGACGATTAGGTGCCTCTTCGAGAGGATTAGGGAGCATATTAATTCCGTGCAGTTAGGCAAGGGCTGCCCCAGGCTCATAAAACATATGAGACCATATCCCAGGTGTTTAAAGGGTAGCGCTTAAGTCAGTGGCCCGAGGAAGTGCAAAGCCGCACGAAATGGCCGTCGCCTCTATCATGTTTGAGAAACTGACATCTCGCCCCTATGAGCTCTGCTGAATGTTATCCCGGATGAAATAAAGGATTATTCTTTTTTTACTACATTGGTGAGTGCCGCCCTTATCATTTTCTACATATTGGGCTATATTTATTGCTGTTGGTCTTGAGCACCGCTATATTGTACTGGAGGCACAAACGTGCGGTGGATCGCCAGTTGGTTTGCAGTGGAGATTATTTAGAGTGTAGCAACTGTGCCACCTCCTCTTTTTCTCTTGTTGTTTTTTGTAATGTGAAGCTCCACCTGTACTTAATATATAAGAACTGTACATACAGCAATTTTCCCCCATATTGTTATCTTTAGCTGAGTGAGGATGCCAATAATAACTTACAATGTCTCCACTGTCACTCCCCCCCCCACTGATAATAAATGATAATATGCATATAATATTCAAATTGCAATATGCATCAATGACATTTTTCCGTTGATATGAATAATATTTGCTTAACCATCACATTAGAATGCTACATAAGCTCTGCGATTCTATTCCTGTAGAGAGAATAATGATAGGTAGAATCTGCCAAATTCTATTCCTCTTCCTAGAGGAGAACAGTACAGGAGCAGGTATCATTATGGGACATTGCCGCTGTTATGGGGCTAGAACTGTTTTCAGTGTAGAGATAATGACTTTGTTATAAGGGCACAGCAACTGGCTCTTTTATGGGGAAACCACATTACCTTGTAATACACACTATGGGGGACATTTTATCAAACTGGTGTAAAGTAGAACTTGCTTAGGGCGGGTTCACATTAGCGTTAGAAATTCTGTTATAGAATATAACAGAATTTTAAGACGGAATGGAAAACGGAACCCTTTAGGGGGCATTCCTATCAACAGGACTTTTTTTTTCTGTCATGTATAACGGAAAAAAGTGAACTGTTATTTGTGCCCATAGAAATGTATTAGGACAGAGCAAAACGGAATGCCTCTTAAATGGTTCAGTTTTGCACATCCTAAAATTCCGTTATAACAGAACACTATAATGGAATTTCTAATACTAATTTGAACTCGCCCTTAGTTGCCCATAGCAACCAATCAGATTCCACCTTTCATTTTCCAAAGGAGCTGTCCAAAATGAAATCTGACTGATTGGTTGCTATGGGCAACTAAGCCAGTTCTACTTTACACCAGTTTGATAAATGACCTCATAGAGCTGCCACATTACCTCTTCAAAAAGTGTTATTTTTTTTCTTTTTGCTGAGTTTTTTTAAATATAAGGAATAATGTAAGGAATAAATATATTTTTGTAGCCTGCATAAAAGTGCCCAGCATCTCTGGTCAGAAAACTCCTTTGCAATTTTCACAAAAGAGGATGTTGTCCCATGTATATGACACATTTTTATATTTGTGCTTTTCATTTGTATAATATGTATAGAAGTTTCCAGACAAAATGAAATACTGTAGTTTATACTACCGCTTTACAACCGGTGGAGGTGAGGTGGGTATTTAGCAGTATCCCTAGTAGCCAGTCTGCATCAAGAAGAATTACACGAAACTAAAGACGGAGAAGACTCAGAAATGCTTGGCAGTAACACATCAGCAAAACCCACCAATTTCAGCTACATGGCTGACCATTTAATATGCATGTAGGGTGTCCTGGCTCTCCCCAACCACCGATAGAAGAGGGTTAGAAGGATTAAGCATGTTGGGCTTCAACATTCCCCATGCTTTGCTCTTACAGGAGATACGTTGTCTAGCATCAGCTTATTCCGCTCTCCCTATTGAGCAGACATGCTTGTGATTGGAGGGCGGATCAAGAAGAAGTGAAGGATTGGTCTCCTTCAGATATTATTGTGCCCTAAAAGCACCATGGATGTTGCAGCATTGGTAGAACATCAGCGTTCAGCCTTTCCGTTCTCCTGCTCCGTTATAGGAGCAGGAGAACGGAAAGGACGGATTCGGCACATAACTGAGCCGAACGGAGCCTACAGACCCCATAGACTATAATGGGGTCCGTTAGGTTTCCGCTCAGAAGATGATTTTGGAGCTCCAAAATCTCCGCTCCAAAATCATCTTCTGAGCGGAAACCTAACGGATCCCATTATAGTCTATGAGGTCCGTAGGCTCCGTTCAGGCTCAGTTATGTGCAGAATCCGTCCTTTCCGTTCTCCTGCTCCTATAATGGAGCAGGAGAACGGAAAGGCTGAACGCTGATGTGAACTAAGCCTTAGTGGTAATGTATCAAGTGTGCTGCATCAAAAAAGTGAAGTGATTTTGCTCTTGCGCTAGATTTATGATGTATTTGCGCCATGCCTGGCATTTTGCATTCACTAATGGGGGGATGGGGGCAGATGTTTTGTGGGCGGAGCTACATTTGAAGCCAGATTTATTATTGCAACTCTTTGCAAAAAGTCACAAGTGTACTCCAGTCACCTAGCGGCGTATAAACTGAAAATGATTAGACTTTAGACTGAAAAATCCTTGGGTATTTTATGTGACAAGTTTAACAAATGGTGTGTGACATTTTGTAAATTTGTCAAAAAAATGGCTTCAAACTAAGCCCCCACCAAAAAAGAAATAACATAGTGATACCATTAACCCAGGGATGCTCAACCTGCGGCCCTCCAGCTGTTGTAAAACTACAACTCCCACCATGCCCTTCTGTAGGCTGATAGCTGGAGCCGGGAATTACGGGAGTTGTAGTTTTGCAACAGCTGGAGGGCCGCAGGTTGAGCACGCCTGCATTAACCCATTAGAAGTAGGATCACACCATGGGGAAGATTTAGCATATGCTTTATGCCAGAAAACTGGCGTAAAAATGCTAATTTTGCTTCATTTGCACAAAAAAGGATTGGACTTAGAAGTAGGTTGTCTCTCACAGCCTAGCAAGTTTATTATAATTTATGCTTCAAACTGGTGTAAATTATAGCTCATCTACTCCAGCTCATAGCAGCCATAATTTTACTTTCTAGTTCATGGGGTACCAGAGATGTGCTTCTTAAAAATTAGGCACATTTCAGTTCTGAACACAGCTGATTAAGACTGGCAAAGGCAATATCTTAATTAATTGCCCCCCGTCTCTCTGGCAACAAAGTCACTTGTACACTCCAGTTTAGTCCTGTACAGAGAATGTCTTTTCCATATCCTTGCTGTGCTATGCATCATAATTTTATAAACATACATTAAGCGAGAGAACCATTTTAAATGTGGTTTTCTCCTGTAAGCCAATCAATAGCTGGTATAGAATTAGACAAAGGTGCACCACATTTATCAGGGGGTAATGTAACAATATCTGACTTTTTGCTCTTTATTTTTGGAGTGTCTGTTTGGTTTGAACCATTTTTACAAATTGACAAAATGTTGCACACCATTTGTTAATTTTTTTTGTACTAAATACCTGTTGGATTTTTTAAGTCTAATTACTGTATCTTCTGTACCATAAGACACACTTTTTTGACCCTAAAAATCTGGTAAAAAAATCGAGTGTGTCGTATGATGCAAAAACACAGCTTAAACACTTTGCCTACCGTCTCTACCTACACTGTAAGGGTATTGTGTACTGCAGGGGGAGCGTTGAGGAAAACACAGCTGTCCCTGCTTGCTCCATACCTTCAGTCACAGTCACTGAAGTGGTGGGAGCCTGTTCCTGGGAATCGGTGCCCTCATCCTGGGTCCATGACTGCCTGTATGTTTGATATGCAGGTGGGACGGCTCTGAACGTGCTTACGGATGCTAATATTGTCACGTCGTTAGCAACGTTAGAAGAAATTCAGCAGCACAGTTATTTGTGCCACTTTTATGAAAAGAATGGTGTCATCCACATATCCCCAAAAGAGTGCCATCCACTGATCCCCCAAAAACTGTGTAATCCACAGATCCCCCCAAAACAGTGTAATCCGGATCCCCCAAAAGTGTCATCCACAGATCCCCCCAAAAGACAGTAATGACGGTTCTTAACTCCTAGAGGACCCTGCGATTTTCCGTTTTTGTTTTTTACTCCCCGCTTTCCCAGAACCATAACTTTTTTTTTTTCTGCTCACATATACAGTCAGGTCCATAAATATTGGGACATGGACACAATTCTAACATTTTTGGCTCTATACACCACCACAATGGATTTGATATGAAACTAACAAGATGTGCTTTACCTGCAGACTGTCAGCTTTAATTTGAGGGTATTTACATCCAAATCAGGTGAACGCTGCAGGAATTACAACAGTTTGCATATGTGCCTCCCACTTGTTAACAAACCAAAAGTAATGGGACAAAATAATAATCATAAATCAAACTTTCACTTTTTAATACTTGGTTGCAAATCCTTTGCAGTCAATTACAGCCTGAAGTCTGGAACGCATAGACATCACCAGACGCTGGGTTTTATCCCTGGTGATGCTCTGCCAGGCCTCTACTGCAACTGTCTTCAGTTCCTGCTTGTTCTTGGGGCATTTTCCCTTCAGTTTTGTCTTCAGCAAGTGAAATGCTTGCTCAATCCGATTCAGGTCAGGTGATTGACTTGGCCATTGCAGAACATTCCACTTCTTTCCCTTAATAAACTCTTTGGTTGCTTTTGCAGTATGCTTTGGGTCAATGTCCATCTGCACAGTGAAGTGCCGCCCAATGAGTTCTGAAGCATTTGGCTGAATATGAGCAGATAATATTGCCCGAAACACTTCAGAATTCATCCTGCTGCTTTTGTCAGCAGTCACATCAATAAATACAAGAGAACCAGTTCCATTGGCAGCCATACATGCCCACGCCATGACACTACCACCACCATGCTTCACTGATGAGGTGGTATGCTTAGGATCATAAGCAGTTCCTTTCCTTCTCCATACTCTTCTCATCCCATCACTCTGGTACAAGTTGATCTTGGTCTCATCTGTCCATAGGATGTTGTTCCAGAACTGTGAAGGCTTTTTTAGATGTCGTTTGGCAAAAACTAATCTGGCCTTCCTGTTTTTGAGGCTCACCAATGGTTTACATCTTGTGGTGAACCCTCTATATTCACTCTGGTGAAGTCTTCTCTTGATTGTTGACTTTGACACACATACACCTACCTCCTGGAGAGATTCTTGATCTGGCCAACTGTTGTGAAGGGTGTTTTCTTCACCAGGGAAAGAACTCTTAGGTCATCCACCACAGTTGTTTTCCGTGGTCTTCCGGTGTTGCTGAGCTCACCGGTGTGCGTTCCTTCTTTTTACAAATGTTCCAAACAGTTGTTTTGGCCACGCCTAATGTTTTTGCTATCTCTCTGATGGGTTTCTTGTGTTTTTTCAGCCTAATGATGGCTTGCTTCACAGATAGTGACAGCTCTTTGGATCTCATCTTGAGAGTTGACAGCAACAGATTCCAAATGCAAATAGCACACTTGAAATGAACTCTGGACCTTTTATCTGCTCATTGTATTTGGGATAATGAGGGAATAACACACTCCTGGCCATGGAACAGCTGAGAAGCCAATTGTCCCATTACTTTTGGTCCCTTAACAAGTGGGAGGCACATATGCAAACTGTTGTAATTCCTGCACCGTTCACCTGATTTGGATGTAAATACCCTCAAATTAAAACTGACAGTCTGCAGTTAAAGCACATCTTGTTTGTTTCATTCCAAATCCATTGAGGTGGTGTATAGAGCCAAAGATGTTAGAATTGTGTCCATGTCCCAATATTTATGGACCTGACTGTATGTATGAGGGCTTGTTGTTTGCAGGACATATTGTACTTTCTAAAGGCACCATTTAATATTGCATATAATGTAGAGGGGAGCTGGAAATAAATTCCAGGAAAGAAAAAATGCAATTCAATCCAATGTTTTTACAGCATTCCCTATACGGTAAACCTGACCTGCCACCTTAACTCTCCAGGTCAGTATGATTACTACGATTATTAGTTTTTCTTGTGTTTAAATACAGAAAAAAAAAAAAACTTTGTAAAAAATTTTTTTTTCTTTTTATTGCCATATTCTATAACTTTTTTATATTTAGGTCCATGGAGCCGTGAGAGGGCTAATTTTTTTGTGAGGAGATCTGTACTTTTCAGTCATACATTTTGGAGGTGAAATTGCAAATTTTGCTTTTTTTTTCGTTACGTTACTTTTTTGACTATAACCAGAAATGATTAGATTGCCAATTGTATTCTGTGATGGATATTTATCCATCACAGAACAGACCATTCATTGTATTCCAATGCAATGCTGCCACCTGCAGGCCTGTATGGAACATACCAGTGATAGGTATCGGGGCCTGCTTGAGGCTCCGGGCTATCACTGTAACATAACAGCTTCCCCACATCTAAAACCTGGGTGCGTCTTATGGTCTGGTGCAGGAAATACGGTATATTTATTACAAAGTTTCAGTTGGTACACCACGAGAGAACTGAAGTACACCTAAGATTTTTTGAAAAAAATAAATAAAATTGCAATGATAAATCTGGCTAAAAGGGCATCTATGCCCACAAAACATCTGTCTGCCCCTTAATAAATGCGAATTGCTGGGCATGGCACAGACCAACCTAAAAATGGAGCAAATGCCTAATCCACCGACAAAACAGGCAAAATCACTCCACTTTTCTGGCGCGATTCACTAGCCCCTACGTTTACGCCAGTAAATCTGCCCCACAATGTTGATGTGACATCTTATTCCTATCTCCTGCAAAAACAAAAGAGAAAGCTAGCAAATATTTTAAAAAATACTTAGCAAATTCATTTGTGCCCATCCACCACGGCAAGGTGACCTCTTTTGGATGGGAACGTACTCTGTATGATACCTCTCCTTGTGCCAATGAAGTTTGGGAAAGCAGGCTCTACCTATATACTGAATCTGCACTATATGATACCTATTCTTGTGCTAAACTGGCCTCAAATGATTTGGGAAGATCAGTTTCCTGCACTACTTAAAAACAGCCTGTGGAAAGGATGGGTTAGGAGTGCGCGACCAAAATTGAAATGGCCACAGCTTCAAATGCAAAATGCAGAAACAAACGTGTTTGCCTCTTCTTTTGTAGTTTCAGCCATGGTGACGAGCACCTGCACATTCACTTCATTTTACAGGATGTTCATTCACATCTGCAATGTACTTTCCGTTCTTCTGATTCATCAGCAGAGCAGGGAAATGAAACATAACTGATCTGTTTTAATCATTTTTGTATGAATAAGCATCAGTTGTGCTCAGTTTGCATTTGTCAAAAGAATGATAAAATCACTGTCTCATTTTTAACTTGTGCTCAGTTTGTATCAGTTCCGTCAGATATCAGTTATTTTTGACAGGAGAAAAAGTCCTGCCCGCTGTACTTTTTCTCCTCGCAAAAGTAATTGATGTCTGATAGGAACTGACACAAACTGATGAATAACTGAGCATAATTGATGCTCAAAATGTGACACATCAGTTTTTTTCATTCTTTAGGTTAGGCCTCATGCACACGCCCGTTGTTTTGGTCCGCATCTGCTTCCGTTGCTCCGTTCCGTGGCCCCGCAAAAAATATATAACATGTCCTATTCTTGTCCGCGCCTTGCGGACAAGAATAGGCAGTTATATGTAAAGGCTGTCCGTGCCGTTCTGCAAATTGCGGAATGTGCACGGACGCCATTCGTGTTTTGCGGATCGCAAAACACACCGCGGTCGTGTGCATGCGGCCTTAAAAGAATAGAAAGCTCAATGCAGATGGGGACTCAGCCTAGTTTCACACTAGCTTTTAGAGATCTTGCAGGATGATTTGGAGCTCTCTGAATTTGGCATTGCCAGGCCCTGCCTGAATGGCTGCCGGCAGGCCCTGGTGGAAATCTGTCTGTAACCCATCAAATATGCTAATAATGTTGCACACATCGGTTTTAGTGGAGCCAATTATTGCCATATTTGCTAGGTTGAGGACGGATCTCCATTAGGGCTCATACACCCTGTGTGCTTGAATGGGTCAGCAATCCAGGAGAAGGAGGCACGGATTGGAAGCCCACGGAAGCAATACGGAGTGCTTCCGTGGGTTTTCTGTCCATACCTCCACACCGCAAAACAGTAGTGCATGCACTACTTTTTTGCGGTGCGGATCGTCAGATGCAGATCGCGGACCCCATTCAAGTAAATGGGTCCGCGATACACAAGTGGTGGCCCTGTGGTTGGTGCCTGTGCATTAGAGACTGCACGGGCCCGGCCAGCACACGGTCATTTGCATGAGCCCTTATAGTTATTAGGGCCAGCGGGCATTCAGGCAGTGACTGGCAATTCCAGATGAGAGAGCTCCAGAACAGACTGCAAGATCTCTGAACGCTCATGTGAACTAGCCTAACTTTGCCTTTTGTTGTTTTTACAGAATGCATTTGGAGGTTTGGCTGTCTCCATCTTAGTTGTGAGGTCCTAAGGGTGCTGGCACACAGCGCAGTTGGGCTGCAGTTACTGCGTTAACAAGAATGCATTCACAACACAGTTTTTCAATGTAGCCAGCTGCAATTAATGAAATCATTTAGATAATTTCTGCTGTGCAGAACACCAGTGTTTACCCCTTTAGCCACCGTGACGTACCGTTACGTCACGGTGACTGAGGTAATGTACTGTATGGAGCGAGCTGCTGCAGTGAGCCCGCTCCATACGCGCCGTCTGTATAAATACAGCCAGCACCCAGCCGCACCGATGGGGAACTGCGATTGCGCTGAACTACGTCATTTAACCCCTCAGATACTTCAATCAACACCGATTGCGGCATCTGTGGAGTTAGGCAGAGAGATGTGGCTACTTCTGCCTTCCAATCCGAGCCCCTGCAGTGAAATCGCATGGCTCTGACCAGTTACCATGGCAGCCTTGACGCTTCTGAAGCTTCCCAGGCTGCCATGGTAAGCTCTCTTCTAAGTTGTGCACAAAGCACAGCTCAGTAGGGAGTATGTCAAAATTTCTATTAGGGCTCATGCACACAATTTTCTTTCAGTGTCCATTCGGTTTTTTTTGCGGACCGTATGCGGAACCATTCATTTCAATGGGTCCGCAAAAAAGACGTAAGTTACTCCGTGTGCATTCCATTTCCGTATGTCCGTTCCACAAAATAATAGAACATGTCCTATTATTGTCCGCATTACGGACAAGGATAGTACTGTTCTATTAGGGGCCAGCTGTTCCGTTCCACAAAATACGGAATGCACACGGACATTATCCGTATTTTTTGCAGACCGCAAAATACATACGGTCGTGTGCATGAGCCCTTAGGGTGAATGGGACAAGGGATCAAAAACTCCCAGATTTAGCCCTCTAAGGGGGTTAAAAGTTATTGTTAAAAAAAAATAATAATAAACTGCTCAAAAAAATAAAGGGAACACAAAAATAACACATCCTAGATCTGAGTTAATTAAATATTCTTCTGAAATACTTTGTTCTTTACATAGTTGAATGTGCTGACAACAAAATCACACCAAAAAAAAGAAATGGAAATCAAATTTTTCAACCCATGGAGGTCTGGATTTGGAGTCATACTCAAAATTAAAGTGGAAAAACACACTACAGGCTGATCCAACTTTGATGTAATGTCCTTAAAACAAGTCAAAATGAGGCTCAGTAGTGTGTGTGGCCTCCACGTGCCTGTATGACCTCCCAACAACGCCTGTGCATGCTCTTGATGAGGTGGCGGACGGTCTCCTGAGGGATCTCCTCCCAGACCTGGACTAAAGCATCTGCCAACTCCTGGACAGTCTGTGGTGCAACGTGACGTTGGTGGATAGAGCGAGACATGATGTCCCAGATGTGCTCAATTGGATTCAGGTCTGGGGAACGGGCGGGCCAGTCCATAGCATCAATGCCTTCGTCTTGCAGGTACTGCTGACACACTCCAGCCACATGAGGTCTAGCATTGTCTTGCATTAGGAGGAACCCAGGGCCAACCGCACCAGCATATGGTCTCACAAGGGGTCTGAGGATCTCATCTCGGTACCTAATGGCAGTCAGGCTACCTCTGGCGAGCACATGGAGGGCTGTGCGGCCCTCTAAAGAAATGCCACCCCACACCATTACTGACCCAATGCCAAACCGGTCATGCTGGAGGATGTTGCAGGCAGCAGAACGTTCTCCACGGCGTCTCCAGACTCTGTCACGTCTGTCACATGTGCTCAGTGTGAACCTGCTTTCATCTGTGAAGAGCACAGAGCGCCAGTGGCGAATTTGCCAATCTTGGTGTTCTCTGGCAAATGCCAAACGTCCTGCACGGTGTTGGGCTGTAAGCACAACCCCCACCTGTGGACGTCGGGCCCTCAAATCACCATCATGGAGTCTGTTTCTGACCGTTTGAGCAGACACATGCACATTTGTGGCCTGCTGGAGGTCATTTTGCAGGGCTCTGGCAGTGCTCCTCCTTGCACAAAGGCGGAGGTAGCGGTCCTGCTGCTGGGTTGTTGCCCTCCTACGACCTCCTCCACGTCTCTTGATGTACTGGCCTGTCTCCTGGTAGCGCCTCCATGCTCTGGACACTACGCTGACAGACACAGCAAACCTTCTTGCCACAGCTCGCATTGATGTGCCATCCTGGATAAGCTGCACTACCTGAGCCACTTGTGGGGGTTGTAGACTCCGTCTCATGCTACCACTAGAGTGAAAGCACCGCCAGCATTCAAAAGTGACCAAAACATCAGCCAGGAAGCATAGGAACTGAGAAGTGGTCTGTGGTCACCACCTGCAGAACCACTCCTTTATTGGGGGTGTCTTGCTAATTGCCTATAATTTCCACCTGTTGTCTATCCCATTTTCACAACAGCATGTGAAATTGATTGTCTCTCAGTGTTGCTTCCTAAGTGGACAGCTTGATTTCACAGAAGTATGATTGACTTGGAGTTACATTGTGTTGTTTAAGTGTTCCCTTTATTTTTTTGAGCAGTGTAAAAAGTTTAAGGCTACTTTCACACTTGCGGCAGGACGGATCCGACAGGCTGGTCAACTTGTCGGATCCGTCCTTCCGCTATTTCGCCATGCTGCCGCTCCGTCCCCATTGACTATAATGGGGACGGGGTGGAGCTCCGGCGCAGCACGGCAGTGCACGGCGAAAGGCCGCCAGACTAAAAGTCCTGCATGTCCGACTTTTTAGTCCGGCGGCCTCTCACCGCGAACTGCTGTACTGCGCCGGAGCTCCGCCCCGTCCCTATTATAGTCAATGGGGACGGAGCAGCGGTCCGGCAAAATAGCGGAAGGACGGATCCGACAGGGTAAACAGCCTGTCGGATCCGTCCTGCCGCAAGTGTGAAAGTACCCTTAATCACTCCTCTTTCCCAATTTTACAAAAATATATAAACAATAAAAATATATACAGTTGCAAGAAAAAGTATGTGAACCCTGTGGAATGATATGGATTTCTGCACAAATTGGTCATAAAATGTGATCTGATCTTCATCTAAGTCACAACAATAGACAATCATAGTCTGCTTAAACTAATAACACACAAAGAATTAGGGTACTTTCACACTAGCGTTTTTCTTTTCCGGCGTTGAGTTCCGTCCTAGGGGCTCAAATCCGGAAAAGAACTGATCAGTTTTATCCCCATGCATTCTGAATGGAGAGTCAGTCCTTCAGGATGCATCAGGATGTCTTCAGTTCAGTCTTTTTGACTGATCAGGCTTTTCAGAAAAACGTAGCATGCAGTATTTTTACCTCCGGCCAAAAAGCCTGAACACTTTGACTGAACGCCGGATCAGGCCTTTTTCCCATTGACTTGCATTAACGCCGGATCTGGCGCTGTGTGTTCAGTCAAAACGGATCAGGCTTTTGCATGTTAAACCCGAAAAATGTGAAAAAAAAGTCCATAAATGGCGGATCCGTTTTTTCCAATGCATTTTTTCATTGTGATCAAAATCCTGATCAGGATTCAAATGTAATCCGTTTTCACACGTTTTTCCGGATCCGGCGGGCAGTTCCGGTGTCGGAATTGAACGCCGGATTAAAACAACGCTAGTGTGAAAGTAGCCTTAAATGTTACCATGTTTTTATTGAACGCACCATGTAAACATTCACAGTGCAGGTGGAAAAAGTATGTGAATCCCTAGACTAATGACATCTCCAAGAGAATGTAGAAAAAGGGGTAGTGACGTATTAAAACCTAACTTTTAATAGGATAATTATGAATCCCAACTGGGAAATGGACCCCTACCTGACAAACAAAACACAGACACAGAAAAACAGGGGACCTGGTGTGGCCGGTCACCCAATGGTCAAATAGACAGAAGCGTCCCGGGAAGGAACGGGGCGCAAGTGTTATGACCAGTGAACGTGAACAAAATAACAATAGTAATGGAGACCGTGGCATGTGCCGTGGTCTATAAACATGCCTTGCGTATGAATGTGTCCCCCAGTAGTGGTGGGACGCATTCATACGCAAGGACACCTCCCTTAAGGGCATTGGACCGGCTGGTCCTCTTGCCCAACTTCCGGTAAGACCTACCCTTAATTTTGCCTCTATGGCATGTTTATAGACCACGGCACATGCCACGGTCTCCATTACTATTGTTATTTTGTTCACGTTCACTGGTCATAACACTTGCGCCCCGTTCCTTCCCGGGACGCTTCTGTTTATTTGACCATTGGGTGACCGGCCACACCAGGTCCCCTGTTTTTCTGTGTCTGTGTTTTGTTTGTCAGGTAGGGGTCCATTTCCCAGTTGGGATTCATAATTATCCTATTAAAAGTTAGGTTTTAATACGTCACTACCCCTTTTTCTACATTTTCTTGTCTATTTACGAGTAGTTTAGTTGGGGGGTGTTTACGCACTACCCCCATAGGACCACCCTTCATTATTTTTTGACATCTCCAAGAGCTAGTTGGAGTAAGGTGTCAGCCAACTGGAGTCCAATCAATGAGATGAGATTGGAGGTGTTGGTTACAGCTGCCCTGCCCTATAAAAAACACACACCAGTTCTGGGTTTGCTTTTCACAAGAAGCATTGCCTGATGTGAATGATGCCTTGCACAAAAGAGCTCTCAGAAGACCTATGATTAAGAATTGTTGACTTGCATAAAGCTGTAAAGGGTTATAAAAGTATCTCCAAAAGCCTTGCTGTTCATTAGTCCACGGTAGGACAAATTGTCTATAAATAGAGAAAGTTCAGCACTGCTGCTACTCTCCCTAGGAGTGGCCATTCTGTAAAGATGACTGCAAGAGCACAGCGCAGACTGCTCAATGAGGTGAAGAAGAATCCTAGAGTGTCAGCTAAAGACTTACAAAAGTCTCTGGCATATGCTAACACCCCTGTTAGCGAATCTACGATACGTAAAACACTAAACAAGAATGGATTTCATGGGAGGATACCACAGAGGAAGCCACTGCTGTCCAAAAAAACATTGCTGCACGTTTAGGCCCCTTTCACACGGGCGTTGAGGGAAAATGTGCGGGATGGGCATCCGCACTTGCTTGCGATTTTCACGCAACCGCATTCACTTCTATGGGGCTTGCGTTGCGTGAAAAACGCAGAATATAGAGCATGCTGCGATTTTCACGCAACGCATAAGTGATGAGTGAAAATCACCGCTCATGTGAACAGCCCCATAGAAATGAATGGGTCGGTATTCAGTGTGGGTGCAATGCGTTCAACTCACGCATCGCATCCGCACGGAATACTCGCCCGTGTGAAAGGGGCCTTAGTATGAATATAAAAATTACATAACCGGACTCAGCACCACTTACTCTAGTTTAGTTCGGAGCTGACAGATTCCTTTTGGTTTATGTGGCGAAATGTATCAGGCAATTGCTGGGAAGAAAGCCTTCCTTCCCGACAACTGCCTGCTCGTCAGTGGAGGAGACACTGCTATTACATGCAGTGATCACCTCCACTGTATAGGGATGAGCAATGGCTACTGCTATCACATGTCCTCATACAGAGGCAGGGAGAGAGATTTATCAAAAGTGGTGTCAAGAAAAACTGGCTTAGTTGCCCATAGCAACCAATCAGATCCCCCCCTTTATTTTCCAAATAAGCGCTGAAAAGTGGAATCTGATTGGTTGCTACGGGCAACTAAGCCAGTTTTCCTTTGAACCAGTTTTGCTAAATCTCCCCAATTGTTTCTGGGCAGCAGATCACTGTTCACACAGCACAATCTGCTGCCCACCAATGATAATTTAGGTGTCTGCATGAAAGATGAATTCACCTGATGAATGAGCGTTTCATCAGGTAATCTGCAGCACCTTTACATGTGCAATGAGCGTTTGTCCCCTATAATCAGCAGAAAATCGGGCCATGTAAAAAGGCCTTTATTGGTGGTCCAGCCTTATTTATGGTGTAAAAGTGGTCAGTGGGGGTCATTTACAAAGACTGGCTTTTTACGGTGGACTTTTACTCCCCTTTTGCCTTGGTGGAAGATACACCTAATTTATGACGATACGTGCACCGCATCATAAATTGGGTGCACCTTCAGCAGTCCATGTGCCTGGCGGAAAAACTAGACCAGTCCCTGGCTGGAGCAGTTTTCGCCAACATTTACTTCCTATAAAGCCTATGAATTCTGGCGGCTACACACACAGCAGAGAAGTGCAGTTGGTGAGGGGAACACAAGGTAAGTATTCTCTCCTGCCCACACAGCGCTCGCTTCCGCAAATGGCTACATATTGGCTCAGCGTAATCATACATTCCCTCTCATTGGCTACATGATTGCGCACACAGAGGTAACAAGCAGCACATATATGGGGTAATTTATCAAACTGGTGTAAGCTCCTTTGGAAAATGAAAGGTGGAATCTGATTGGTTGTTATGGGCAACTAAGCCAGTTCTACTTTACACCAGTTTGATAAATGACCCCAATAGTGTGCTGCTCCTCATTACCTCTATGTGCATCCAGCAACCAATGAGAGGAGGAGCCCGCACAGCTATATGTACCACCAAATCAAGGTCGCCTGCGGATGGGCATGGCTACATTTATATAAGAAAAATCACAGAAAACAGAAAATAATGCACTAACACAATATATGCAAACATTATATATGGACTAAGCCCTCACTCTGATATGATAAAATCTGAGACACCCAGCCAATATATTTTGATCAAAACACATCTGTGCCCGCCTACCTGCGCTAAGGTGGTCTCAGTCAGGCAGGGACTTACTGAACATGGATGCTCAATGGCATAGAGATGAGTATTAGGGAGCATTCACATGAACTTGTTTTTATTTCCGCATCCGAGACGCATTTTTTCACTTTAATGGGGCCGCAAAAGATGCGTTCCGTGACCCCGCAAAAATTATAGGTCATGTCCTATTCTTGTCCGTTTTACGGACAAGAATAGGCATTTCTACAATAGACCGCCCATTCCGTTCCGCAAATTGCGTAACACACACGGGCGGCATCCGTGTTTTGTGGATCCTCAATTTGCAGACCGCAAAACACGGCACGTTCGTGTGAATGCGCTTTTAGAGTAAGTTCCTGCCTGACTGCCACACCTCAAAATGCATACTGCAAAACCAAAGACAAAATTAGTCAGCACATCCTGTAAAATGAAGTGAATGTGCAGGTGCGTGTCACCATGGCTGAAAATACAAACGTAACAGCAAATATAATAAAACAGCACTCTGCAAACAGAATATATAGGTGAAACTCGAAAAATTAGAATATTGTACAAAAGTCCATTTATTTCAGTAATGCAAATTAAAAGGAGTTGCATTAATGCAGCTTAAAATTAGAATTTTGTGAAAAGGTTCACTATTCTAGGCTCAAAGTGTCTCACTCTAGTCAGCTAATTAATCCATAGCCCCTGAGCTAAGGGGACCTGAGATTGAGACTTTGGGGTTTTATAAGCTATAAGCCATAATCATCCAAATTATAACAAATAAAGGCTTGAAGTATCTCGCTTTGCATGTAATGAGTCTATCTCATATATTAGTTTCACCTTTTAAGTTGCATTATGGAAATAAAGGAACTTTGCACAAAATTCAAATTTTTTGAGTTTTACCTGTATGAGCTAATGCTTGTTATGTTCAGCGGGTGCAAACCCACTGTCCCACGTGACCAACTCCCTCAGAAGACGATGTCTAAGTACACCCCTCGTTCTTCACACTACCTCTGATGGTGAGGATAGACTTTACCAAGGGGTGTACCGGGTGTTACCTCTGAGGGGAGCTGGGGCAGAAGGGAACCAGGACCTGGATGTGGACCCACTGGACTGACCTACAGATGTTACAGTACCCCATTAGGGCGCTGGGAGGCTAGAGGCTGGTCAGGCAGTAGCGAGGCAAGGTCACAGCACTGGGGCAGGCGGCAGTATAGCAAAGTCTGTAACAGGGTCCGAGGTCAGGGCAGGTGGAAAAGTAGCAAGGTCCATAGGCAAGAAAAAATTACCAAGTAAAGGACTGTTCTATTAAGGGCCAGCTGTTCCATTCTGCAGAATATGGAACGCGCAGGCGCGGAGCGCCAGGTTTACAATGCTACTGTGTATTCACTATATAAAATGAATATGAGGTACTTAAAGGGATTCTGTCATGAGATTTGAGGCCTATAACCTAAACATATGGCCAGGTCCCTACTAATACCCTGAATCCGAAACGGACCTTATTAAATGTGCCTGTGGCTCTATTAGCATATAAAACAGGTTTTTATAACCTGTCACTCACGTACCAAATGTGTCCAAGGGGACGTCTCATCATGCAGGGTGCCCGGCTGCAGCCGCCTTCCGATGAGAAATCGCTGCCCTCCCTTTCAATAGAGCCGCCTACCTCACCTCATCGCCGCCTCCCTCACCTCATCGCCGCCTCCGAAATCGTCCGCTCTCCTCAGCCAGATCCCGCTCGTGCGCATTAGGTATAACCTGATGCGCCCGTGCGGACTCCTGGCAGCGGCCTCGTTGAGCGAGGTGCACATGCGCCGGCCGGCGCACTTTGCTCAAACCTGCCTTGACCGCCCTATTGCAGCCATCCAGCGCACAGGCTGCTTTTCTACAGAGGCTCCCATTTGATCTATTTCTAGTTATACCTAGTGCGCACTCGCGGGATCTGGCTGAGGAGAGCGGACGATTTCGGAGGCGGCGCTGAGGTGAGGGAGGCGGCGATGAGGTGAGGTAGGCGGCTCTATTGAAAGGGAGGGCGGCGATTTCTAGTCGGAAGGCGGCTGCAGCCGGGCACACTGCATGATGAGACGTCCCCTTGGACACATTTGGTACGTGAGTGACAGGTTATAAAAACCTGTTTTATATGCTAATAGAGCCACAGGCACATTTAATAAGGTCCGTTTCGGATTCAGGGTATTAGTAGGGACCTGGCCATATGTTTAGGTTATAGGCCTCAAATCTCATGACAGAATCCCTTTAAAAAATACAGTTTTTTGTTTTTTTTTGCGTGGTGATACCTGATATGTACAGTTGCAAGAAAAAGTATGTGAACCCTTTGAAATTATATGGATTTCTGCACAAATTGGTCATAAAATGTGATCTGATCTTCATCTAAGTCACAACAATAGACAATCACAGTCTGCTTAAACTAATAACACACAAAGAATTAAATGTTACCATGTTTTTATTGAACACACCATGTAAACATTCACAGTGCAGGTGGAAAAAGTATGTGAACCCTTAGATTTAATAACTGGTTAAACCTCCTTTGGCAGCAATAACTTCAACCAAACGTTTCCTGTAGTTGCAGATCAGACATGCCCAACGGTCAGGAGTAATTCTTGACCATTCCTCTTTACAGTTCAGCAATATTCTTGGGATGTCTGGTGTGAATCGCTTTCTTAAAGTCATGCCACAGCATCTCAATCGGGTTGAGGTCAGGACTCTGACTGGGCCACTCCAGAAGGCGTATTTTCTTCTGTTTAAGCCATTCTGTTGTTGATTTACTTCTATGCTTTGGGTCGTTGTCCTGTTTCCTCTGTGGTATCCTCCCATGAAATCCATTCTTGTTTAGTGTTTTACGTATCATAGATTCGCTAACAGGGATGTTAGCATATGCCAGAGACTTTTGTAAGTCTTTAGCTGACACTCTAGGATTCTTCTTCACCTCATTGAGCAGTCTGCGCTGTGCTCTTGCAGTCATCTTTACAGGACGGCCACTCCTAGGGAGAGTAGCAGCAGTGCTGAACTTTCTCCATTTATAGACAATTTGTCCTACCGTGGACTGATGAACAGCAAGGCTTTTGGAGATACTTTTATAACCCTTTACAGCTTTATGCAAGTCTACAATTCTTAATCGTAGGTCTTCTGAGAGCTCTTTTGTGCGAGGCATCATTCACATCAGGCAATGCTTCTTGTGAAAAGCAAACCCAGAACTGGTGTGTGTTTTTTATAGGGCAGGGCAGCTGTAACCAACACCTCCAATCTCATCTCATTGATTGGACTCCAGTTGGCTGACACCTCACTCCAATTAGCACTTGGAGATGTCATTAGTCTAGGGGTTCACATACTTTTTCCACCTGCACTGTGAATGTTTACATGGTGCGTTCAATAAAAACATGGTAACCCTGATATTCATGTCTGACCCTCAGAAGCATGTGCGGAAAATAGTGGAGAAAATACTTTACTTCGGCTCTGAGACGGGGTACAAGATTAACATCAGTAAAAGCCAACTGTTAATCCTGTCTGAGAAGACGCCTCACCCTAACACTTTCGAAGGAGTGGAGGTGGTCCCGCAATTTTTGACATACCTTGGTATTAAAATAGGAAAATCGCCAGCCTCTTCATATACACTGAATTACATACCTCTTATACAGAAGATAGAAAAAGAATTAGATAGATGGTCTAACCTCCCCTTATCTTTATTTGGAAGAGCCCACCTAATAAAAATGATTAGTTTTGCGAGATTATTATACCCAATGCAGAAAATTCCTTTGCTAATTAAACGCACTGACGTAAGAAGAATAAACAAAAGCTTTATCCGATTTCTTTGGAATAAAAAACGTCCGAGAATTAGCTATGAGAAACTGAACCTGACAAAATAGGAGGGAGGAATTCACCTTCCTAATATTAGAAACTACAACCTGGCTGCCCTAGCTAGACATATTAGGGATTGGATCTGGAACACCTCTTTTTTCTCAAATAGAGCTCTGGAGAGTGCTTTGGTTGCCCCTTGGGATCTAGTAGCACTTTTACACTCAAAAATAAGAGATTTGCCATTAGGGGTAAAATCTTATACCCCGATTAAAGATACAGCAGCGGCATGGAGAGCGATCAGAAAACTATATAGGTTACCAATGTATGTTTTTCCCTACATGCCTCTCTGGACGCTCCCAGCCTTCCCTTCTGGAAGGGAATCAAAAATGTTTCATAAATGGAAGGAAAAAGGGCTGATCAGGCTAAGAGACACTTTGAATCCTTTGGGGTTGGAAATACTGTCTTGGGAAGTTATTAAAAACAAGTTTTCATTCCCAGACTCCCAAATGTAGTCATACATGCAGATTAAATCCTATTGTAAGCAACAAACTTCAAAGTTGGGAGATAGGGACAGATTGGCCTGGTTCGAGGGACTAATGGGTAAAGTAGGATTAACCTGTTCTCTATCGGATCTGTATCATAGAATTCATAATATCCATACTTTAGCCTTGGGAAAGACAGTTTTTAAAAAATGGGAGAGAGAATTGCAGGATGATTCCCTGACGGGGAAAATTAGAGGCATGGAGAGAGTGAGGCAGGCTATTAGCAGTGAAACCTGGACAGAGATGCAATTTCGTATTATTCATAAAGCAACATACGCATTTGATATCTCATACAGGGATGCCCCTGCTCATTACCTTAGGAGTTGCCCAAAATGTCAACTCCAAAAGGCTAATTTACTCCATGGTCTGTGGGACTGTCCAAATATCTCCCAACTTTGGAGTCAGGGCAAGGAGTTTATTAAAGAAATTTGGAAGGTGGAGGTGAACCCTTCTCCACAACATTGCATATTTCATTGCATTCCGAGAAGCCCAGAGGGAGATCAAAACCAAGCTATAGGAGTTAAAGGAGTACATCTATTTTTATTGGCTATAAAAAAAATGCTTTTTAAGACACTGGATACTCCCCACCATTCCTAGTTTAGACGAGGTGATCGGTGCAATGAAATATGTTCTATACATGGACCGATTGGAGGCAGAGAAACATAAAGGAAAGATGACGAAAGCATTTTTCCACAAGTGGAAGCAATTCGTGACTCATGTACTACCTCAAGAAGAAGTGAGGGAATTAATGCTTCCATTTCGCAGTACATTATGGTATCTGGAGGAACAGGCTAAAGGCACCCTAGGCAAATTATCCGTTGGTTAGAATGAAAACACCAATATACATTAGAGAATATCATTTCAAATAGCCACAAATAGAAATAAGTATCTATGGAAATGATATCACAATTTTTTCTGTTTATGTTTGTTTGGGAAAGGGAGGGAGGTGGGGGGAAATTTTGTAATGCTATTTCTGCTTTATTGAGAATGATTTGTACAAAAAAATATATTCTTATCTGGTCACTACAGGAAAAGTATTATCTAATGAATGTTTATAATGCAGATAATGTAAGAATATCCCTGATTTGTACATGCATATTCTTTTTCTTCCCTCAATAAAGTTTATTGAAAAAAAAACAAACATGGTAACATTTAATTATTTGTGTGTTATTAGTTTAACCACCTCAGCCCCCAGTGCTTAAACCCCCTTAATGACCAGGCCACTTTTTACACTTCTGACCTACACTACTTTCACGGTTTATTGCTCGGTCATGCAACTTACCACCCAAATTAATTTTACCTCCTTTTCTTCTCACTAATAGAGCTTTCATTTGGTGGTATTTCATTGCTGCTGACATTTTTACTTTTTTTGTTATTAATCGAAATTTAACGATTTTTTTGCAAAAAAATGACATTTTTCACTTTCAGTTGTAAAATTTTGCAAAAAAAAACGAGATCCATATATAAATTTTGCTCTAAATTTATTGTTCTACATGTCTTTGATAAAAAAAAAATGTTTGGGTAAAAAAAAAAAATGGTTTGGGTAAAAGTTATAGCGTTTACAAACTATGGTACAAAAATGTGAATTTCCGCTTTTTGAAGCAGCTCTGACTTTCTGAGCACCTGTCATGTTTCCTGAGGTTCTACAATGCCCAGACAGTACAAACACCCCACAAATGACCCCATTTCGGAAAGTACACACCCTAAGGTATTCGCTGATGGGCATAGTGAGTTCATAGAACTTTTTATTTTTTGTCACAAGTTAGCGGAAAATGATGATTTTTTTTTTTCATACAAAGTCTCATATTCCACTAACTTGTGACAAAAAATAAAAAGTTCTATGAACTCACTATGCCCATCACGAAATACCTTGGGGTGTCTTCTTTCCAAAATGGGGTCACTTGTGGGGTAGTTATACTGCCCTGGCATTCTAGGGGCCCAAATGTGTGGTAAGGAGTTTGAAATCAAATTCTGTAAAAAATGACCTGTGAAATCCGAAAGGTGCTCTTTGGAATATGGGCCCCTTTGCCCACCTAGGCTGCAAAAAAGTGTCACACATCTGGTATCTCCGTACTCAGGAGAAGTTGGGGAATGTGTTTTGCGGTGTCATTTTACATATACCCATGCTGGGTGAGAGAAATATCTTGGCAAAAGACAACTTTTCCCATTTTTTTATACAAAGTTGGCATTTGACCAAGATATTTATCTCACCCAGCATGGGTATATGTAAAAAGACACCCCAAAACACATTCCTCAACTTCTCCTGAATACAGAGATACCAGATGTGTGACACTTTTTTGCAGCCTAGGTGGGCAAAGGGGCCCATATTCCAAAGAGCACCTTTCGGATTTCACTCGTCATTTTTTACAGAATTTGATTTCAAACTCCTTACCACACATTTGGGCCCCTAGAATGCCAGGGCAGTATAACTACCCCACAAGTGACCACATTTTGGAAAGAAGACACCCCAAGGTATTCCGTGAGGGGCATGGCGAGTTCCTAGAATTTTTTATTTTTTGTCACAAGTTAGTGGAAAATAAGTCTCATATTCCACTAACTTGTGACAAAAAATAAAAAGTTCTATGAACTCACTATGCCCATCAGCAAATACCTTGGGGTCTCTTCTTTCCAAAATGGGGTCACTTGTGGGGTAGTTATACTGCCCTGGCATTCTAGGGGCCCAAATGTGTGGTAAGGAGTTTGAAATCAAATTCTGTAAAAACTGACCAGTGAAATCCGAAAGGTGCTCTTTGGAATATGGGCCCCTTTGCCCACCTAGGCTGCAAAAAAGTGTCACACATCTGGTATCTCCGTATTCAGGAGAAGTTGAGGAATGTGTTTTGGGGTGTCTTTTTACATATACCCATGCTGGGTGAGATAAATATCTTGGTCAAATGCCAACTTTGTATTAAAAAAATGGGAAAAGTTGTCTTTTGCCAAGATATTTCTCTCACCCAGCATGGGTATATGTAAAATGACACCCCAAAACACATTCCCCAACTTCTCCTGAGTACGGAGATACCAGATGTGTGACACTTTTTTGCAGCCTAGGTGGGCAAAGGGGCCCATATTCCAAAGAGCACCTTTCGGATTTCACTGGTCATTTTTTACAGAATTTGATTTCAAACTCCTTACCACACATTTGGGCCCCTAGAATGCCAGGGCAGTATAACTACCCCACAAGTGACCCCATTTTGGAAAGAAGAGACCCCAAGGTATTCGCTGATGGGCATAGTGAGTTCATGGAAGTTTTTATTTTTTGTCACAAGTTAGTGGAATATGAGACTTTGTATGAAAAAAATAAAATAAAAAATAAATCATCATTTTCCACTAACTTGTGACAAAAAATAAAAAATTCTAGGAACTCGCCATGCCCCTCACGGAATACCTTGGGGTGTCTTCTTTCCAAAATGGGGTCACTTGTGGGGTAGTTATACTGCTCTGGCATTTTCCAGGGGCCCTAATGTGTGGTAAGTAGGTAAATGACCTGTGAAATCCTAAAGGTGCTCTTTGGAATATGGGCCCCTTTGCCCACCTAGGCTGCAAAAAAGTGTCACACATTTGGTATCGCCGTATTCAGGAGAAGTTGGGGAATGTGTTTTGGGGTGTCATTTTACATATACCCATGCTGGGTGAGAGAAATATCTTGGCAAAAGACAACTTTTCCCATTTTTTTATACAAAGTTGGCATTTGACCAAGATATTTCTCTCACCCAGCATGGGTATATGTAAAATGACACCCCAAAACACATTCCCCAACTTCTCCTGAGTACGGCGATACCAGATGTGTGACACTTTTTTGCAGCCTAGATGCGCAAAGGTGCCCAAATTCCTTTTAGGAGGGCATTTTTAGACATTTGGATACCAGACTTCTTCTCACGCTTTGGGGCCCCTAGAATGCCAGGGCAGTATAAATACCCCACATGTGACCCCATTTTGGAAAGAAGACACCCCAAGGTATTCAATGAGGGGCATGGCGAGTTCATAGAATTATATTTTTTTTGGCACAAGTTAGCGGAAATTGATATATATTTTTTTTTTCTCACAAAGTCTCCCGTTCCGCTAACTTGGGACAAAAATTTCAATCTTTCATGGACTCAATATGCCCCTCACGGAATACCTGGGGGTGTCTTCTTTCCGAAATGGGGTCACATGTGGGGTATTTATACTGCTCTGGCATTCTAGGGGCCCTAAAGCGCGAGAAGAAGTCTGGAATATAAATGTCTAAAAAATTTTACGCATTTGGATTCCGTGAGGGGTATGGTGAGTTCATGTGAGATTTTATTTTTTGACACAAGTTAGTGGAATATGAGACTTTGTAAGAAAAAAAAATAATAATTCCGCTAACTTGGGTCAAAAAAATGTCTGAATGGAGCCTTACAGAGGGGTGATCAATGACAGGGGGGTGATCAATGACAGGGGGAGTGATCAATGACAGGGGTGGTGATCAATGACAGGGGGGTGATCAGGGAGTCTATATGGGGTGATAACCACAGTCATTGATCACGCCCCTGTAAGGCTTCATTCAGACGTCCGTATGCGTTTTGCGGATCCGATCCATCTATCAGTGGATCCGTAAAAATCATGCGGACATCTGAATGGAGCTTTACAGGGGGTTGATCAATGACAGGGGTGTAATCAATGACAGGGGGGTGATCAGGGAGTCTATATGGGGTGATCACCACAGTCATTGATCACGCCCCTGTAAGGCTTCATTCAGACGTCCGTATACGTTTTTGCGGATCCGATCCATCTATCAGTGGATCCGTAAAAATCATGCGGACATCTGAATGGAGCTTTACAGGGGGTTGATCAATGACAGGGGTGTAATCAATGACAGGGGGGTGATCAGGGAGTCTATATGGGGTGATAACCACAGTCATTGATCCCGCCCCTGTAAGGCTTCATTCAGACGTCCGTATGCGTTTTGCGGATCCGATCCATCTATCAGTGGATCCGTAAAAATCATGCGGACATCTGAATGGAGCTTTACAGGGGGTTGATCAATGACAGGGGTGTAATCAATGACAGGGGGGTGATCAGGGAGTCTATATGGGGTGATCACCACAGTCATTGATCACGCCCCTGTAAGGCTTCATTCAGACGTCCGTATGCGTTTTGCGGATCCGATCCATCTATCAGTGGATCCGTAAAAATCATGCGGACATCTGAATGGAGCTTTACAGGGGGTTGATCAATGACAGGGGTGTAATCAATGACAGGGGGGTGATCAGAGAGTCTATATGGGGTGATAACCACAGTCATTGATCACGCCCCTGTAAGGCTTCATTCAGACATCCGTATGCGTTTTGCGGATCCGATCCATCTATCAGTGGATCCGTAAAAATCATGCGGACATCTGAATGGAGCTTTACAGGGGGTTGATCAATGACAGGGGTGTAATCAATGACAGGGGGGTGATCAGGAAGTCTATATGGGGTGATCAGGGGCTAATAAGGGGTTAATAAGTGACGGGGGGGGGGGGGGGGGGGGGTGTAGTGTAGTGGTGCTACTTTACTGAGCTACCTGTGTCCTCTGGTGGTCGATCCAAACAAAGGGGACCATCAGAGGACCAGGTAGCAGGTATATTAGACGCTGTTATCAAAACAGCGTCTAATATACCTGTTAGGGGTTAAAAAAAACACATCTCCAGCCTGCCAGCGAACGATCGCCGCTGGCAGGCTGGAGATCAACTCTCTTACCTTCCGTTCCTGTGTGCGCGCGTTCACAGGAAGTCTCGGCTCGCGCGAGATGACGCGTATATGCGTGACTCTGCGCAGGGCTGCCACCTCCGGAACGCGAATCTGCGTTAGGCGGTCCGGAGGTGGTTAAGCAGACTGTGATTGTCTATTGTTGTGACTTAGATGAAGATCAGATCACGTTTTATGACCAATTTGTGCAGAAATCCATATCATTCCAAAGGGTTCACATACTTTTTCTTGCAACTGTATAAATTGTACCTTTGTACCGGGACTACAGCCGCAGACTGTGTATTCTTTTGGATGGGTATTTGCAGTGGAAGAAGAGAGGTTCTGCTTCGGCGCAAAAATACCTACATATGTATTATATTTATTGTATTACTATGAAACAAAAATTTTAATCCCCGAAACGCGGTTTCTATTAAATAAGAAGAATCTCATCCATTAAGACTGTCTCCACCTGTGATTTTGGAGCCGAAAAACCTCTCTTCTTCCACTACAATAGAAAACGGATCCGTCCCTCATTGACTTTCAATGGTGTTCAAGACGGATCCGTCATGGCTATAGAAGACATAATATAACCGGATCCGTTTATGACGGATGCATGCGGTTGTGTTATTGTAACGGAAGGGTTTTTTGCAGATCCATGACTGATCCGCCAAAAACGCTAGTGTGAAAGTAGCCTTACCTGCATTCTGACACTCCGACAAACCAGCAGTAAAACACATTGACAGGACAGAATGTACTTTACTGCTGGTTTGTGGGAGCACAGCGTCAGAATGAACTCAGCACCACTTAGGCCTACATGCAGACGACCGTTGTGTGTTTTTGCGGAACGGCACGGACAGCCATTGATATAACTGCCTATTCTTGTCCGCAGAACGGACAAGAATGAGACAGGTTATATTTTTTGTGCGGGGCCACGGAACGGAGCAACGGACGCGGACAGCACACGAAGTGCTGTCCGCATCTTTTGCGGCCCCACTGAAGTGAATGGATCCGCATCCGAGTCGCAGTTTTTGAGGACCAAAACAACGGCCGTGTGCATGAGGCCTTACACTGTACACCGCTTACTGTAGTTTGGGGGTGACAGGTTTCCTTTAACCCTTTGATGCAAATGGACGTAGCTGTACATCCAGATTGCATGTACATTTCCTCAATCAGACGTACAGCTACATCCGGACACGATAAAGTGTCACAGCCCCAGAGTCTCCGCTATCACGGACAGCAGAGACGCTGGAGAAGTGGTCCCCTGGCAGCCATCGCTCTGGTTAGTCTGTGCCAGTCAGCGCTGTTTTCAGGCTTTGATCTCCCCCATTGGTAACACGCCAATTCTTCGTCACACATGGTGGCGTTTTCCCACCAGAGGAAATAGGAAGTTGTCCGTGTTCCTCAGGATGGTACACCTTTTACCCGGATTTTCGGGGGCGTTATTTTACATGTGAGGTCAGGGGGCAGCGTGCTGGGCAGTAGATATAGCATTTTCTCTGGTGTGTTCCTCACAAGACTTCTCTATAAGACTTCCGAAAACTGATGCCCTTACAAAGACATATACCACATAAAAAAAAGCCATAAAAAACGCATATAAATGCTCCATTCACACTTACATCAGAGTCTACAGCATTTTACATTTTTCCTGCAAAAACCATGACCATTAGATGCACCAAATGTGGATCTGTCAGGCACCAGCGGTATCCAACAAGTGTGAACTGAGCCAGATCACCAGGGCGACAATATTTACTGAGGACATTAGTAGTAATAATGCTAATAGTCTCCTCACACTGACAGGGAAGTGATACATTCAGGGGATACAAGGAGGTCCAGAAGATTGGGGCACATGTGGGTGGCGGCGACCAGCAGCCGGTACATGTGAACGGTGGGCACTGGGCAATGTGCATTGTGCATGCCTGCACCCAGGACTGAGGACACAGGGAGGGGAGCGCCCGGCATTAAAAATAGAAGAAGCGGCCAGCTGGGGGCGGGGCCGAGTGTCTGGCGCTGCTGGTTTGCGCGCTCCGCTGACGTCACCAGTGAACAGGCAGCGGGGGAGCCGAGCCCGTGGCCGGCGTTGTCAGTAGGTGGCGGGGCTAGCTGCAGAGCTGGGGAGGAACAGGAGCGGGGGGGTGAGCAGAGTGGAAGCGGCTCATGTCTGTGCGCTAGGCGGGGGCCCCAGAGCTCCTCGTAGTAGGACTGTGTGCTACCACTGTACTGCAGAGAGGGGAGAAGAGGGCTGCGCGCTGTGCCAGGGGGACCGGGAGCTGCTGCTTGGATGAAAGTTTGCTCGGATGTCGGTGCAGGGTAAGGAAGGCCCCTCACATTGTGTCCAGCACGGCAGGGGTTAATGATGAGCCTGTTGTGTACGGTGCTGCTGGTCCTGCTCCTCCTCCTCCATGTGTGTATGTATTCACAGATCCCGCACATCCCCACATGTCACCCCTATATATACAGATCCCGCACATCCTCACCTGTCACCCCTATATATATACAGATCCCGCACATCCCCACATGTCACCCCTATATATACAGATCCCGCACATGTCACCCCTATATATACAGATCCCACATGTCACCCCTATATATACTGATCCCGCACATCCCCACATGTCACCCCTATATATACAGATCCCGCACATCCCCACATGTCACCCCTATATATACAGATCCCGCACATCCTCACCTGTCACCCCTATATATACAGATCCCGCACATCCCCACATGTCACCCCTATATATATTGATCCCGCACATCCCCACCTGTCACCCCTATATATACTGATCCCGCACATCCTCACCTGTCACCCCTATATATACTGATCCCGCACATCCCCACATGTCACCCCTATATATACAGATCCCGCACATCCTCACCTGTCACCCCTATATATACTGATCCCGCACATCCCCACATGTCACCCCTATATATGCAGATCCCGCACATCCCCGTATGTCACCCCTATATATATTGATCCCGCACATCCCCACATGTCACCCCTATATATACAGATCCCGCACATCCCCACATGTCACCCCTATATATACAGATCCCGCACATCCTCACCTGTCACCCCTATATATACAGATCCCGCACATCCCCACATGTCACCCCTATATATGCAGATCCCGCACATCCCCGTATGTCACCCCTATATATACAGATCCCGCACATCCCCACATGTCACCCCTATATATACAGATCCCGCACATCCTCACCTGTCACCCCTATATATACTGATCCCGCACATCCCCACATGTCACCCCTATATATGCAGATCCCGCACATCCCCGTATGTCACCCCTATATATATTGATCCCGCACATCCCCACATGTCACCCCTATATATACAGATCCCGCACATCCCCACATGTCACCCCTATATATACAGATCCCGCACATCCTCACCTGTCACCCCTATATATACAGATCCCGCACATCCTCACCTGTCACCCCTATATATACTGATCCCGCACATCCCCACATGTCACCCCTATATATACAGATCCCGCACATCCTCACCTGTCACCCCTATATATACTGATCCCGCACATCCTCACCTGTCACCGCTATATATACTGATCCCGCACATCCTCACCTGTCACCGCTATATATACAGATCCCGCACATCCTCACCTGTCACCCCTATATATACTGATCCCGCAAATCCTCACCTGTCACCCCTATATATACTGATCCCGCACATCCCCACATGTCACCCCTATATATACGGATCCCGCACATCCCCACATGTCACCCCTATATATACAGATCCCGCACATCCCCACCTGTCACCCCTATATATACAGATCCCGCACATCCTCACCTGTCACCCCTATATATACAGATCCCGCACATCCTCACCTGTCACCCCTATATATACTGATCCCGCAAATCCTCACCTGTCACCCCTATATATACTGATCCCGCACATCCCCACATGTCACCCCTATATATACAGATCCCGCACATCCCCACCTGTCACCCCTATATATACAGATCCCGCACATCCCCACATGTCACCCCTATATATACAGATCCCGCACATCCTCACCTGTCACCCCTATATATACTGATCCCGCAAATCCTCACCTGTCACCCCTATATATACTGATCCCGCACATCCCCACATGTCACCCCTATATATACTGATCCCGCACATCCCCACATGTCACCCCTATATATACAGATCCCGCACATCCCCACCTGTCACCCCTATATATACAGATCCCGCACATCCCCACATGTCACCCCTATATATACTGATCCCGCACATCCTCACCTGTCACCCCTATATATACTGATCCCGCACATCCCCACATGTCACCCCTATATATATATACAGATCCCGCACATCCCCACCTGTCACCCCTATATATACAGATCCCCACATGTCACCCCTATATATACTGATCCCGCACATCCTCACCTGTCACCCCTATATATACTGATCCCGCACATCCCCACATGTCACCTCTATATATACAGATCCCCCACATCCTCACCTGTCACCCCTATATATACTGATCCCACACATCCTCACCTGTCACCCCTATATATACTGATCCCGCACATCCTCACCTGTCACCGCTATATATACAGATCCCGCACATCCTCACCTGTCACCCCTATATATACTGATCCCGCAAATCCTCACCTGTCACCCCTATATATACTGATCCCGCACATCCCCACATGTCACCCCTATATATACTGATCCCGCACATCCCCACATGTCACCCCTATATATACAGATCCCGCACATCCCCACCTGTCACCCCTATATATACAGATCCCGCACATCCTCACCTGTCACCCCTATATATACTGATCCCGCACATCCTCACCTGTCACCGCTATATATACAGATCCCGCACATCCTCACCTGTCACCCCTATATATACTGATCCCGCAAATCCTCACCTGTCAACCCAGCATCATCTTCCTCTAGAAATCTATTGCCATACCTGATTTTATTGTATTGACTCCTACATTGCTGAACCCAGTCACCTAAGACAGATTGCAAGCTCTTGGGACACCTTGACCCAACAATTAATTCCGAATATATAGTCACAAGCTGTGTTTGTATATGAACGTACATAGACATTGTGGAAAGTTAGGGTGTACAGTATTCTGCTCTGTTCACACTGGTGTCATGGCTTCCTTGTATACAGAATGCATGATGCCTCTGTTGTGATCAGTTTATGATGTGTCTGATGGATCCCTCATACCCGTAAACTGTTAATCTGTAACAGATGTGTGATTTATTTTTTATTTTTTTATGGATGATAGCATTTCCTAGTTCTCTAAAGTCTAGTAAGGCTACTTTTACACTAGCGTTAATATTTTCCGGTATTGAGATCTTTCATAGGGTCTCAATTCCGGAAAAAATGCTTCAGTTTTGTCCCCATTCATTGTCAAAGGGGACAAAACATAACTGAACAGAACGGAATGCTCCAAAGTGCATTCCATTCCATTCTCATACCGGAGAGCAAACCGCAGCATTCTGCGGTTTGCTTTCCGTCCTGGAATGCGCGAACAACGGATCTGTCATGACCCACAATGCAAGTCAATGGGGACAGATCCGTTTTCTCTGACACAATAGAAAACTGATCCGTCTTGACCATGTTAAAGATAATACAACTGAATCCGTTCATAACGGATGCAGACGGTTGTATTATCAGTAACGGAAGCATTTTTGCTGAACCTTGCCGGATCCAGTAAAAACGCTAGTGTGAAAGTAGCCTTCACGTCACCGTTTAGCTTTCAGTTCTTCTAATCCGTCAGAAGAAGAGAGAGGTAAAAAAACCGGATCCTGTTGCATCAGTTGTCATCCGTTTGAGCCATTTCCATCTGAGATCCGTTTTTTAGATGGAAACAAAAGTCCTGCCGCAGTTTTTTCACGTGTAAAAAGGCTACTTTCACACTAGCGTTATTCTTTTCCGGCATTGAGTTCCGTCCTAGGGGCTCAATACCGGAAAAGAAGTGACCAGTTTTATCCTAATGCATTCTGAATAGAGAGTAATCCGTTCAGGATGTCTTCAGTTCAGTTTTCTTTTTGCCTTTTCAGGACGGAGATAATACCGCAGCATGCTACGGTATTTTCTCTGTTCAAAATTCCGGAACACTTGCCGGAATGCCGGATCCGGCATTTTTACCCATTGAAATGCATTAATGCCCCAAGTGTTCCGGCCAAAACGGATCCGTTTTTGCGGTCTGCGCTTGTGAAAAAGATGAATACTGTATCCGTTTTTCCGGATTACACCGGAGACATGGATCCAGCATTTCAATGCATTTGACGAATGCCATCTGTATTGCCGCATCCGGCAGGAAGTACTGGCAACGGAACTGCCTGCCGGAATCCTCTGCCGCTAGTGTGAAAGTAGTACCCTAAGATAGCATTTCCTATTTCTCTAAAGTCTAGTAAGGCTGCTTTCTCACTAGCGGCAGGACGTATCCGATAGGCTGTTCAACCTGTCGGATCCGCCCTGCCGCTATTTTGCCGGACAGCCGCTCCGCCCCCATTGACTATAATGGGGACGGGGGTGGAGCTCCGGCAAAGCACGGCAGTGCACGGTGAGAGGCCGCCGGACTAAAAGTACTTCATGTCCGACTTTTTAGTCCGGCGGCCTCTCACCGTGCACTGCCGTGCTGCGCCGGAGCTCCGCCCCCGTCCCCATTATAGTCAATGGGGTCGGAGCGGCGGCAGGATGGATCCGACAGGGTGAACAGCCTGCCACTAGTGTGAAAGTGCCCTTAGAGGGAACACCCTGTGCTGCTCTCTGGGATGAGGCAGTCTTAGGTTTATTCTATCCAATGTGTGTTTTCTTTGTTCCATTCAGTGTTGAGATGTTCACCTAGCACCAGGCAGACACCTTCTATAGTTTCTGGGCCACAGAAGAAAGTGCCGAGTCGGAGTCTAGTAGAGCCATGGCCTTTACCACTGTTAGGAGATGAGTGGGTTGTGTGAATGAAGCATTCTGACACATGCTGTACTTTCCGAATGTCGCTGTATCTCGCCCTGATCTCCTAGCCCTGTACTGTGCTCAAGAGGGGGGAAGAATTCTGGGGAAGGGTCTCTTTTTTTTTTTTTTTTTTACCCCCAGATTAACCACTTGTGCTATTTATGTGTCTGTTTATGAGATGGGAAACATTTAATGTCGCACTCTGTTGATATGACACTGTCCAGATGGAATTAACCCTTAGACATCTATAGAGGAGACTTGTTGGACATTATGCCTGACTGTACGATACAGGCCATATACATTAGATATATGTCGGGCAGACTTGACTCTCGCTCGATGTCGGGGGACATAAGGATGAGGCAGTAACATTTCAGCTGCCTGATCCTTTTCTTCTTGAGCAGATGGAGTCTGCCAGCAACTTGCATGCTCGGCACACCTGTGTATCAGGGCATCGGGATGTGTATGGCCAGGCTAGGCATAGAAAGTCTTCTGTCTACATGAAACTATATCACAGCTTAGGTCAGTGATGGCTAACCTCCGGCACTCCAGCTGTGGTGAAACTACGACTCCCAGCATGCTCCATTCATTTCTAAACATCTTGGGAGTCGTAGTTCTACCACAGCTGGAGTGCCGGAGGCTAGCTATCACAGGCATAGGTGCTATTCACACTGCTGTTCCTGCTCTGTTTTGTACTAAGCCATAGGGCTGCCATAGAAATGCCATCATCCGCTGTACCTTTCTATCCCTCAGATTTCTGCCCGATTCCGCCTTTCACACTTGAGTTTTTCTTTTCCAGTATTGAGATCTGGCAGAGGATCTCAATACTGGAGGAAAACGCTTCCATATTGTCAACGGAGACAAAACTGAACTGACGGGAACAGAATCCACCAGAATGCGTTCCCATACCGGACCAAAACCCTCTGCAAGCAGCGTTTTTCTGTCTGGCTCGGGATGCAGAGTTTTCTCCGACTTAATAGAAAAACGGATCCGGCACCCATTGGCTTAAAATGGTTTTAGTGCCAGATCAGTCATTGCTATTTTAAAGATAATACAACCGGATCCGTTCATAACGGATGCAGACGGTTGTATTATCAGTAACGGAAGCGTTTTTTGCTGATCCCTGCCGGATCAGGCAAAAAAACGCATATGTGTAAGTAGCCATAGTTTTTAATTTGCTGTGTTTCTGAGCGAGGCCCCCCTCCTTCACCACTGACAGATCTGATATATACATCTCTAACCATTGGCAGCCATCAATCACCGGTGATGAGGCGGGGGAGTGCTGGATTCACAGGCGATTCTCCGAGCTGTAAAATGTTTTTTTTCCTCTTTCTATAATGGCTCTTTAGACCTTGGCATATTTTAACAACAGATAGGCTTTAAGCATTTACATGCACCCTATACAGTTGCCCCTTTGGCTAAGCTTGGGGGAGGGGAAGGGGGGATAGAGGTTTCAGGGAAGAGATGTAAGCAGTCCATAGTCAGAGATGGTGCGGAGGTGATTAGAGTTAGGGTGCATTCACACGACCGTAAGTGTTTTGCAGTCCGCAAATTGCAGATCCGCAGAACACAGATACCGGCCGTGTGCGTTCCGCAATTTGCAGACCGCACATGGCCAGCGCTGTATAGAGAATGCCTAATCTTTTTTGCGGGGCCACGGAACGGAACAATGGATGCGGACAGCACATGTTGTCCGCATCTTTTGCGGCCCCATTGAAATGAATGGGTCCGACTCCGCACCCGTTCCGCAAATTTGCGGAGCGGATGCGGATCCATTTATACGGTCGTGTGAATGCACCCTAAAGACATGGCTTCTGGAGTGGCTAGGCATGAGAGAGTTGTTTAGGGTAATGAATCTGTATTCTCTAAAGCAATGGTCCCCAACCTGTGGATCTCCGTCACGGCCTCATAGCCTGTGGTTATCAGGGCATGATTGGAGTTATAGTTTTGCTTCAGCTGGAGAACCACTGGTATTCTCTATAGGGGACATGACAAAAATCCGTGTCGCATAAAGGGAAACTGCCAGTCCGTTTTTTCATGCCCTCTCTGAGGGTAGCATGAAGTGGTAATATACGCGCTTATTCCAGCAGTCTGTCACTTATATGTGAATGTGCTACTTTTGTAGATCTGGCAGGTTATTTACTCCCCACCTAGCCCTATTACTGTACATAATGAGTAAGCTGTCACTCAGCGGCTGGAGGGTGGGGGATTCTGCATATCATAAATCCATGGGACCCCTGTTCACAGCTCCGGCATCGCCCTACAACAAATAAAATGAAAGTTGCACTATGCTGAATGTATTTACAGGTAAGTGCCTCTGAAATCAGCATGGCTGTCCTAGAAGTAGGGTGACCCTTTCCTTATTCCTATATTGCCCTTATGCTGTGCCCAAATGATGCCCATTGAGTGTCCTTTTAGCCTCTTCTGGGCTGGTATACTTGAGCTAATATAAAATTCAATAAAAGTTTGTTGGGAGAATTTCTTCATTCTGCCAGTTTTTTTAATTACAAAAGTCACAGATTTCGCACAAAGGTCGCTTTGCGCAACGGTTGGCAACTTTTTATAATTTCAAACCTTCCTTACCACTTTCCAGAAGAGTTGGGTGGGCTGACCAATGCTGCCCAACAGATTTAGCGTAACCTGTGCCAGAAAATAGGCATAGGTTATAGCTGTAGACTGTAGTATATGCCAGCTCCTCGCTGGTGTGCATGGACCTCCTGTGATGCCCACAGGCAGAGAAAAGTATTGGAAATGCCCTGAAACTTACAGGATAATGACCTTTATTTTTAGAACCCTGTAAATAGTTAGAAACTTGGGTGACAGTGATTATAACATAAAGTTTGTAAGAGCTTAAGAAATAACAGAAAAATAAGTAGATTTAGGTATATTAGAAATAAGCAGATACAGTCCTGATCAAAAGTTTAAGACCACTTGAAAAATGGCAAAAAATCATATTTTACATTGTTGGATCTTAACAAGGTTCCAAGTAGAGCTTCAACATGCAACAAGAAGAAATGAGAGCGAGACAAAACATTTTTTGAGCATTCAATTAATTAAATTAAATTAAAAAAATAACAATTAAACTGAAACAGGCTGTTTTTCAGCCGATCCAAATTTTAGGACCACATGCCTTTTTAAAAGGCCAAATTTGTGCAAAGATGTGGATTCATTGTCATTTTCTGTCAGGTAGTCACACGTTGTGATGGCAAAGGCAAAAAAACTCTCCCTTTTTGAACGTGGTCGGGTTGTTGAACTGCATAAGCAGGGTCTCTCACAGCGCGCCATCGCTGCTGAGGTGGGACGCAGTAAGACAGTCATTTGGAATTTCTTAAATGATCCTGAGGGTTATGGAACAAAAAAGTCAAGTGGAAGACCCCAAATTTTTCATCAGCACTGAGCCGGAGGATCCAATTGGCTGTCCGTCAAGACACTGGACGATCCTCGACCCAAATTAACAAAAAAACGTCTTCAAAGACCTCGTCTCCTTGAACGCCACAGAACTGCTCGTTTGGACTTTGCAAGAGAGCACCAAACATGGGACATTCAAAGGTGGAAGAAAGTTTTATTCTCTGATGAGAAAAAAATTAACCTTGATGGTCCTGATGGTTTCCAACGTTACTGGCATGACAAGCAGATCCCACCTGAGATGTTTTCTACGCGCCACAGTGGAGGGGGCGCTATAATGGTCTGGGGTGATTTTTCCTTCATTGGAACAATGGAGCTTCAGGAAGTGCAGGGGTGGCAAACGGCCGCTGGCTATGTCCAGATGTTGCAGAGAGCATTCCTCATGACTGAGGGCCCTCGTCTGTGTGGTAACGACTGTTTTTTTTTTTAACAGGACAACGCTACAGTACACAATGCCTGCAGGACAATGGACTTCTTCCAGGAGAATAACATCACTCTTTTGGCCCATCCTGCGTGTTCCCCTGATCTAAATCCAATTGAGAACCTTTGGGAATGGATGGCAAGGGAAGTTTACAAAAATGGACAACAGTTCCAGACAGTAGATGGCCTTCGTGCGGCCATCTTCACCACTTGGAGAAATGTTCCCACTCACCTCATGGAAACGCTTGCATTAAGCATGCCGAAACAAATTTTTGAAGTGATAAACAATAACGGCGGAGCTACTCATTACTGAGTTCATGTTTGGAAGTTGTATTTCTGTTTTGGTGGGGTTTAGTTTTTTTTTGGAGGTGTGGTCCTAAACTTTTGATCAGCTGAAAAATGGCCTGTTTCAGTTTATTCGTTGTTTTCATTAAATTGAATGCTCAAAAAATGTTTTGTCTCACTCCCATTTCTTCTTGTTGCATTTTGAAGCTCTACTTGGAACCTTGTTAAGATCCAGCCATGCTAAATATGATTTCTTGCCATTTTTCAAGTGGTCTTAAACTTTTGATCAGGACTGTATCTGGAGTCAATGTAGTTGATTGAGCTTTTCTTGATTGTTGATGGAGGAAGACAGGACGATACAGGTACACGGTGATACTATAGGCTAAAGAGAGAAGAAAGGGGATCAGGAGGGCAGGCGATATTCTAAAGTCTATGACTAGCTTTAAGCTACATAGGGATTTATGTAATTATTCTGTTAGAAATGTGAACTTCACTGCCCTTTCTATTAGTGTTCATGCACCTTAGGGGACGACTACACAATCAGGTTTCCTGATGCAGTTTTGGAAACCAAAACCAGGGGTGGATTAAATAGAGAAGTCGTATCTGCCTTATATACTGTATTTTTTATGATTTGCTCCTAATTGTAGCTTCCAAAACTGTATGCAGAAACCTCACTGTGTGGCTGTACTCTTACAGTAATTGCATAATTGGTGAATACAGGATTGTAAGTGGTATCATAGGAGGCCATTTCTGTGGTTATTAGGCTCATCCCATGAAGTTTTGTATCATGGAGAACACTTGGTTAATACATGATTGTTTGTAAGTGGTATCATAGGAGGCCATTTCTGTGGTTATTAGTCTCATCCCTTGAAGTTTTGTATCATGGAGAACACGTGGTTCATTTTGTTTTGGTCACATTGGAGCCTTTATATTAAAAGACTGTTTTGTTCTATGCTGTCCTTTACATCTTCACAGCACAGTCTTGCACAAATGCAATATTGCTTTGTAATTAAATCTAAATCATGTGGCCAATGATTCACAAGATTGGAAAGTCTGAGAGTCGCTGTACTAGTCTCTGCTGTAATAGTGGGAGGTGAGAGAACAGTGAAGCTCTTTTCTGACTCTTTTGTATGAATGGATGGTGATCATGCAACATACATTACAACATTACCTGCATGCGCAGACTTTTAAAAATGTACATAAATACCGGATCCGTTTTTACGGATGACACCGGAGAGACTGATCCGGTATTGCAATGCATTTGTGAGACTGATCTGGATCTGTCTACAAATGGTTTCCATTTGCCGACGGCAATCCAGCAACGCAAGTGTGAAAGTACCTAGTAATTGCAGCATTTCAGTGGTGCGACTAAAACAGTGTTGCTAGGTGTCCTCCGTCTCCTATTTTCTATATACAGAAGACGGAGGACATAGTAGTGGGCAGTCCCGAACGCTGCATGCGCGCTCCCGTCGGACTGGGATAGTGCAGATATTTGCGATAAAAATTTGCGATCAACTACTAAGGAGGCATATTTAAGTCTGGGGAAAGCCGATTGGTTGGGATGAGGCTGCGCGTTCCCAAGATGAGCTGAATGAATTCTGGGTAGTTAGGGAGGGAGGTCTTAGCCTCAGGGTAAGGGCATTGGCGGCCATCTTGAGAATATAGTCAGAAAGAAGTCTTGTGTGGAGGGGTTGCTATGGACGGAATCTTATTAAACAAGTGGTATGTGAACACAATAATTAGTGATTATGGATTATCACCACAGCAGCAACAATATATATGAAAAATGAATTTTGAGTGAAAATATGACGGTTATCCTATAAGGCTATGTACACCTTTTGGAGACTTTTTTTTTTTTTTTTTTGATGGCATTGTACTCATTTTGAGCCAAAAATGTTTTTTTCAATTGATCTTTATTAAAAATATTGAGCCATTTTCCCTGCACAGCTTTGAGTTTATCTAGTAGCTGATCCTGAGTTCTCTCTCTGCTGGTCAGGCAGGTAGCTGATGGCTTTTTATCTCTGACCTTATAAACACTGATTATAGCTCAATCCTGATTCTACTGCTGTGAATGTGGTGTAAATAAGTGTTTATGACCTTTTTAGTAATTTAGAAATGAGGGTTATTAGGTGACTGGCACAAAGTGAAAGCACCATTCACCCAGCTCGAAAAACAGTTAAAACTTTGTGAGAGAACGGCTCAATATTTTAACAAAGACCAATTCAAAAAAATTTTGGGCCCAAAATGAATAACATGCAATCATAAAAAAAATTGCCTTTATTGGGTTTATAGCCTTTTAATGCATTAGATGATCCAGTCAGAATGTATTTATTCGTTAGTCATTATATAGTAGATATTTAGATGCTGGAACAGGAAGACTGCCTATCAGAAGCAAGGGGTTTTCCAGTGCACTTGAGGCTGAATAAAGCGACACTGTAAGCATACATTTCTTTGAGGTCTGCAGATCATGCTCTTTATCACCACTTATCATGAACAGACTATGGGAGACATTTATCAAGTCTGCCAGTTTTGTGGTGTAAGAATGTCGCAAGTGATGCCCGCATGGGACAGTTGGGGCATTTTTTGTGACATCTGGTGAGCCTCGTCACTTTTAGAAGTGGAGTGAAAAGTGGATTTCATATTATAACACCATTTAAAGGAGTTCTCAGTTCAGCAAATGGCATTTGTCACATAGATAAAGTTAATACAAGGCATTTTAAGGGGTTGTCTCATCATAGACAATGGGGGCTTTTCGCTAGGATATGTCCCCATTGTCTTATAGGTGCGGGTTCCACTGCTGGGAGCCGCACCTATATCAGGAACTGAGCCCCGTGGGAGTGCACCGTGCATGACCAGCCACCGCTCCCATTCTCTTCTGCTATTTTCGCCGGCCCCATAGAAAATAATTGGAAGGCGGCTGCGCATGCGCAGTGCGCCCTCCTTCATTTTCGAGGCTCCGTTCTCTATATAGGTGCGGGTCCCAGCGGGGACCCACACCTATAAGCCAATGGGGGCATATCCTAGCGATATGCCCCCATTGTCTATGATGAGACAACCCCTTTAAGCCTGTATTACACTGGCAGATTTTCTTGATTTGTAGTAATGCTCGTTAGCAATCATCGGGCAGTGTAATACTGCCGCCGATTTAATGAAGGCAGGCAATTGTGATCTTTCAGCATGTAATAGCAGCCGGATCCTCCGCTAGCGAGCAGAGGATTGCTTCCTTCCTGAGAATCGCCTGCAGAATCGGGCTGTGTAATACAGCCTTTACTAATGTATTGTGATGGTCCATATTGCCTCCTTTGATGGCTGGATTCATTTTTCCATCACATCGTACGCTGTTTGTGAGAAAAATGAATCAAGCTAGCAAAGGAGGCAATATGGACCATCACAATACATTAGTAAGTGCCACATGTCAAATCCCCGCTGATCTGTTATTGATCACCTATCCTGAGGATAGGTCATCAATAGTAAAAGTCCAGAAAACTCCTTTAAATTTTTTGTCTACATGATAAATGCCATTTGCTAAAGTGAGACAACCCCTTTAAAGGGGTTATCCGGGTTCAGAGCTGAACCCGGACATGCTCATAATTTCACCAAGGCAGTCCGGCTGACTTGAGCATCGGCTCAAGTCAGGGGGACTGCCCTGGTGAAATTATGGGTATATGTCAGGGTTCAGCTGTGAACCCGGACAACCCCTTTTAAGTAACATTTATGATGTGTGACATTTTAAAAACGGACAAAGTTGCATCTCTAGTCGCCAGGCAACCTGGTGTACTTTTACGGACATCGGTGTACGCCACATTGCACTTGCACCAAGTATATTATTGCTGTGCGCCATTTCATAAATTTGGCACAACCTCACAAAGCAAAGACAGACTTAATACTGACATAAAAACCAGCACAAATTCCCCCCTATGTTTATAACCTATATGATGAGCGATTACTTATTGCTGAGGTGCGAACATTCAGTGAAGGTTTGTGCAGAAATCACAAGGTAACAGTGGTGAAGAGAACTACCACTTTTACAAAACCGTAAAATGTAATTCATATGCAACAAGATAGGATTTTGGTATCTTAGTTCAAATACCTTTCATAGTTCCAGATGGCGATATCCAGATTCCACTGGCTGGCTCAATGTTGTCGGTGGTCGGTCTGCTGGCTGGTGTCAATGTTGTCGGTGGTCGGTCTGCTGGCTGGTGTCAATGTTGTCGGTGGTCGGTCTGCTGGCTGGTGTCAATGTTGTCGGTGGTCGGTCTGCTGGCTGGTGTCAATGTTGTCGGTGGTCGGTCCCCTGGGTGGTGTCAATGTTTGCCGGCGGGCTGTCCTCTGGCTGGTATCAAGGTTGTCGACGGTCACTGGCTGGTGTCAATGTTGCCGGCGGGCTGTCCTCTGGCTGGTGTCAATGTTATCAGAGGTCGGTCGGTTGGCTGGTGTCAATGTTGTCAGAGGTCGGTCGGTTGGCTGGTGTCAATGTTGCCAGCCGGCGATCCGCTGCCTGGTGTCAATGTTGCCAGCCGGCGATCAGTCCGCTGGCTGGTGTCAATGTTGCCAGCCGGCGATCAGTCCGCTGGCTGGTGTCAATGTTGCCAGCCGGCGATCAGTCCGCTGGCTGGTGTCAATGTTGCCAGCCGGCGATCAGTCCGCTGGCTGGTGTCAATGTTGCCAGCCGGCGATCAGTCCGCTGGCTGGTGTCAATGTTGCCAGCCGGCAATCAGTCCGCTGGCTGGTGTCAACGTTGCCAGCCGGCGATCAGTCCGCTGGCTGGTGTCAACGTTGCCAGCCGGCGATCAGTCCGCTGGCTGGTGTCAATGTTGCCAGCCGGCGATCAGTCCGATGGCTGGTGTCAATGTTGCCAGCCGGCGATCAGTCCGATGGCTGGTGTCAATGTTGCCAGCCGGCGATCAGTCCGCTGGCTGGTGTCAATGTTGCCAGCCCGCGATCAGTCCGCTGGCTGGTGTCAATGTTGCCAGCCGGCGATCAGTCCGCTGGCTGGTGTCAATGTTGCAGCCACACAGCATAAATGCTGCAGATTTTCCACAGCAGAATTGCATGTATGAAATCCACAGCATTTAAAGTAGCTTGGAAGTGGGTGCAGATTTTAAGTTCACAGCATATAAATTTATGTTGCTCATTTCTGCTTTAGATTTTACCCTTTGCAATGCAGAGAGTGATATCTGTGGCAATGTGGCAGCATAGCCACGGTATTTACAAATTTTGCTGCTGTGGAAAACTGAGACTGTTCCCTAGATGGCACGTGACCGACCACTGAGCCTTTCTGCCGTAGGGGACCAGAAGGAGCAGAGAGTATAGCCCCTTCACTGGAACAGAGCAGCGTTGAGTAGGTGAGTGACTCCCCCCCCCCCCCCCCCCCCCTTTCATTTAGACACTCTTCTGGGCCTTTTTAAAGTTTGTTGGGTCAACCCCTTTAAGAGTTTAATATGGTGCATAACTGTTATCTAGTGTTCATTTTGAAATTCTTCCACCGGTGCCTCCTGACTGAGGAATCTAAACAGTCTTCTGTCTTCTCCATATACTGTTACCTTCTAAACACTGCCAACTTTCAGAGACAGGATCCTGAATGGAGACAGAAGCAGTTTTGCCAGAGATGCTGAACAAGGTCATAACAGTTTTGTGGAGGTCATGGCCTTTTTTTATTCCATAATTGTCTCATTGTTAAAGATGGGATAATGGATCCTCTGCTATGAACTATTAAGGCCCCTTTACATGAGTAGATAATTGTTTAAAAAAAAAATTAAATCGAGCGAAGGCAATCAATTATTGAGTGGTGTAAAAGCATTGAATGATCAAATGACAAGCGATTGTTTGGTTTATTGTTCTTATGGCCGCTGATGTACACACCTAAATCATCTTTAGTCCTCCAGAGTCCTACAAGTGTAAACAGGTATCACTTACAGCACAGACGTTTCTACAGTGGGTGTGGAAAGGAAATGTTTGCCTGATGAGCGATCTATAACGTGATCGCATTCAGAATTTTTTTTATACCAAATTCTGCGCATATGAAGGGTTGTCTTTCGAACGCGAACACCTTGTCCATTGCACGATTGAATCAATTATCTAATAGTGTCCATTACCATTTAAAAGTTCAAGTCTCCTAGATGAGAGTTGCTGTAACTCCAAGAAAAGCTCTGCAACCTGTGTTCATAGTAAAGCACTATAGGACTTCACTGTAACGGTCACGTACACACACACACACACACACAGGGGGAAGAATAGTGACCACTGCGCTCCACCCTCACCCCTGGCCCTGCCTACTTGCCTCACGAGTCCTGATGACAGGGGACAACTGGACGACAGTCCCTAACTTAGGATACGTGCAGGGAAGACAGACAAGACAAAATACGGAACATGAACGGACCGGGTCCGAACCAAGAGAGCTACGCAGTACAAAGGGTTAAGCAAAGAATGGTCAGGAGAAGCCGGGGTCAAATACCAGGAGAGTAGAGAAGTACCAGAGGAGTCCTAAGAGAGTAGTCAGGTGGGAGCCGAGGTCACAATGCCAGGATGGATGCGCAGTACAGGAGGAGCAGGCAAAAGGATCGTCAGGGAACGGAATCAGGTGAGTATTCAGTAGTCCAACAAATAGCCAGGAACCTAGAAATTAACAGGCAACCTGTGGCTAGCAGGCTGCCTGTATTTATAGTGGGGAGTGAGGGTCATGTGACGTGGCCAGCGTCACATGACCGACAGACCAACCAGTTGAGCACCGAGTGATCAGCTCGGCGCTCAAGGCAGACTTAGGAGCAGGGAGCCACCCAGCAGTAAAGCCGCCCTGGGAATGAGGTCAAACACAGATCCTCATTCCCAAAGCTAAGCAACAGTTCTGCAGGCAATGGGGGACCGAGTTACATTCACGATGACTTATAATATTACTTTAACCCTTTAGTGACCACCCATACGCCTTTTTACGGCGGTCAATAAGGGGCCTTAGGCTGGGCCGCCGCCTATTCACGGCGGCCTGTTGTAAGCACTACATGGGTCCCCCGTGCAGCGGAGAGCGGAGGCTCGGCTCTCGCATAAGAGCAGCACTCCTGCTCTAACATCCCCAACCGGCAGGAGTGGCTATGCGGACTGTTTAACCCCCTTACAATGGCGCCCGCTGCGTGTAAGCGGTGACCGAGGGAGCGGACTCCCTCAGTCTCCAGCACCCCGCAAGTGAGATGGTGGAGGTGCCGATGTGTGTGTAGGCCCCAAGCCTGCCTTCTGTGTTTCCCAGTAAAGCACTGATCTATATATATAGGGATAGTTCATTGTTTTTTAAAAGCAATCAAAAGATTGCCTGATATAGTCCTCTTGCTGGACTATTAAGTGGTTAAAAAAAAGTTTAAAAAAAATAATTCCAATAAAAAAAAAGTTTTTTTCCTTTGAAAATACAGTTTTCAATGGAAAAAAATAGCAAAAATAAAATCTCCCCCACATGTGTGTGTATTGCTACATCCATAACATCCTGTACTACACAAATATCAAGTAAGTTATCCCCTACGGTAAACGCCATAAAAACAAAACAAAAAGAAAAAACACAATTGCTAACGTCTAAATTCTTAGTCACCACCAAAAGAACTTAATAAAAGCGAACACATACCCCAAAAGGATAACAATGAAAACTACAAGTCGTCCCGCAAAAGTCAAGCCCTCACACAACTCCATAGAAAGAAAAATAAAAAAAGTGATGGCTCTTGGGATGGGGCAATGCAAAAAGATTTTCTTCTTTTTAACAAAAGGTGTTTTATTGCACAAAAGTAGTAAAACGTAAAAAAAAACTATATGTATTTGGTATCGCTGTACTGACTCAGAGAATAAAGTTGATATATTATTTATGGCAAAAAATGAACGCCGCAAAATTTATAATGTAAAAACTCAGTGGCAGTATTTCTTTTTTTTTCCCCATCTCCCTCCTAGAAAGAGTTAATAAAATTTTTTTGCAAAATGGCGCCATTAAAAACGACAACTTGTCCTGCAAAATACAAGCCCTTATACAGCTACATAAACGGAAAAATAAAAAAGTTATAGCTCTTGAAAGGCGATTGTGAAAAAAGGAAGAAAAACGCTTGGTCAGTAAGGCCCAAAACAGGCTGGTTACTAAGGGGTTAACCTGCCATGATCTTTACATATTAAAACTGTGTACCTGTCCTTTCCATATGGCAAGTATTTGTCTCCCTATAAACTAATTGAGAGTAGTTTGCCACCGGTCTTTTCTCTAGAACTATACAGCATCACCCTGTGGACAGCGTCAAAAGGATGCTGTTAACTCCGCCAGAAGAGAACTGGGAAACAAATACTTTTGGGAGTAGTAACTATGAATTAAAGGGGCCATAGGAAGAAAAAAAAGCTGAAAACTTGGGGCTGGTGGGAATAAGAACATGTATGCAGTTTTAATGTGTAAAAGTCATGACAGGTCCTTTCAGCAGGTGTCCTACTTCATTTTAGGGTCCATTCACCCGCCGTAAGTGTTTTGCAGATCCGCACATGGCCGGCACTATAATAGAAAGTGCCTATTCTTGTCCGCTATTGCGGACAAGAATAGGACATGTTTATTTTTTTTTATTTTTTTGCAGAGTCGGGGACTTGAAGTTCAGGGCCGCGGAACGGATGTGTGGATGTGGACAGCACACTGTGTGCTGTGCACATCTTTTCCGGCCCCTTTGCAAATGAATTGGTCCGCACCTGTTCCGGCATAATTGCGGAACGGATCCGGACCATTCATACGGACGTCTGAATGGAGCCTTACTTGTACTCTTCATAGAAGAGCCATGCTAGAAGAGCCTTCATAGAAGAGACTGCTTGTGATCAAGCGTTAACAGATGCTTCACATGACTAGAGACCCTTCATGACAGCAGTTGGCTGCCCATTGGTTAGAGTCTCCAACTCATTTACTGCGAAGGTTAAAATATTCCTTAGGCCGAATGCACGCGGCCGTGTTCTGCGGCCGTGAGCGGTCCGTGATATCCCGGCCTGGATTCCTGCTGACAGCAGGAGCGCACGGCGTCATTGGTTCCTATGACGCCGTGCGCTTCATGCCGCCGCTGCACTACAGTAATACACTTGTATGATCTATACCAGTGTATTACTGTAGTGCAGCGGCGGCATGCAGCGCACGGCATCATAGCAACCAATGACGCTGTGCGCTCCTGCTGTCAGCAGGAATCCAGACCGGCATACCACGGACCGCTCACGGCCGCAGAACACGGCCGCGTGCATTCGGCCTTATGCACAAATTGTACAAAAGAATGCTATTAATATTGTTTTTTGTTGATTTTTATGGACGTTTTAGATCCTACTACTAAAAAGCAAACTTGTAGTGATTTTACTGGCTTCTATAATTTAGAGTGTTTTGTCCTTCTGTACCCTATGAAGAGATGACCTATAGTGACTGACGACATAGAATCTTGTCTTCTCATGGAAACTGGCCAGCAGTTCCTCTTCTGCTCTTTGTCTGCACTGCTAGCTTGAGAATGGTAGCCCTGCCTCAGTTTGGAGACGAGAATGAGGAGGATACATTCTATAGAGCACTGAAGCTGCTGTAAGTTGTCGACATTCAGCATTGGTCTGAGAACATTGCAGTATGAGGTAGTGCATCTTTTTATTTATGTTTAGTCTTTTTATAATTTGTCTGCTGTTATATTTGCTACTTGGATATAGGTTTAAAAAAGGTAGCATGCCTGGTTGCCTCTCGTTGAAAGAGCCAGTGACTTTTAGGGCTATCCTTTGGAAGTTCTGCCCAAATCTCATTCCCAGATAGTTGAGTGAACATAGTCTATAATCATGGACAATGCCTTCAAAAAACCGTTAACCTAAAACTCAACTTGTATCCAACTGCTTTTAAGCTGAATGCCATCTATTACACATTGCTATCAGCAATTTCAGGATAGAAAATCGCTTCCTTGTGGTCTGCTTTAATTGGATTAGCTTCAGGAAGTCCAGAAAAATGTCTGCTCCTATGATCACTACAGTGCCTATGTCTGAAAACCTCTGAATCAATTACTGATATTTGTAAATGCCATTAGTAACACTCAGTCTTTATGAGCTTTATTTGGTTTAGCGGTAGTTTTATCATTTCCTCTGGCCTTACCTTAGAAGAATCTGATCTTTGCTACATTTTCGCTCGTTAGCATAAAAAAACGTTATATCTGTATGGCTGGTGGGTGTTGCCAGTCATTTGGATGAAGTCTATATTCTACAGCCTTACTAACAACAATTTAGACAAGTTGGGCAATACAAATTCATGGTTTCTATTAATTTTTTATCAAATATTTATATGGAATATAATATCAGTACAGTGCATTGAAATAATTATCAGATACATATTCAGAAAATGAATAAATGTAACATGGTCTATATATAGTAGGATCTTTGGAGAATATAACTAAATCAGGTGCTATAAAAGCGATTCCTCAATAAACAGTAAAGAAGCCAAACATGGGGAGTTTAGCGATGGAGCCCATAGAAGTTCAAAGGGCTAGTGTTGACCCCTTTTGACATAAACTGACTTCTTCAATTGCAGAATCCTGTTAACCTTTTGGACAAACTGTATTCGAGTAGGTGCAGTTTCAGCTATCAAATATTGAGCTATACGCTTCCTTGCTTGACACAAGTCGCATGACAGCCAACTTAACAGGAACGGACATTGAGAGATTAGAAACCAACCCTAAGACACATAAAAGGGGATTCATTGGTAAAGTGAGACGGTGCACTGAATTAGGGCAAGCACCTCCTGCCAGTATATCTGCAATTCAGGGCAGGCCAACAACATATACATAGTATCCACCTGGGGCAAATGACAGCGTGAGCATGTAGAGTCAAGCTGTAGGCCAATTGTATACAAAAACAGTGGAGCCTTTTACATGGGCCAAGAATCTTAAAGATAATAGCTAATGAGCATTCATAAGAATACTCGTTAGTGATTTTCTGGCGGTGTAAATGTACTGAAACACTAGTTCGTTGTGTAATCCGATCGCTTCTGCGGGCACAAAAATCGTTGTTTGCCAGCAGCAGATCGTGCCATGTAAATACAATCTGCTGTCGGCAAACAACGAGTCAGTACGGGGAAGAGCGATGACATTAGCGATCGCTCCTCCCCATACTGTGTAGGAGATTGCACTGGTCTCCTCCACCAGTGGGGGGAAGGAACGCTTCCTTCCCGATAATCTGTTGCGCTGTCATCCTGTGTAAAGGGACCTGTATAGACTCTGTGTACCAAGTATAAATGGGAGCGTCTGTGTGCAGGAGTTGAGATATGGTTTCTGTTGACAAAAGCATGTAGTATTAGATATGCTAAAGCGATGTAATGGGTGAACTATTGGACGTGGTAGTTTAGTACCTCTGTCGGGCAGATCAACATGTAAGATTCCCCTGTCATTGGTAATATTTAATTGGTAGACAGCAGGTTCAGACTGGCCCACCAGAAGATCCTCCTGTGGGCCTAAGGGTGGCTATACACATTTAATAGCCGTTGGCTGGACAATTGTTAGGCTGCCTGACAGATATCTCTCCCGACTCTCCCATACGCATACATGTTCAGCTCAGCAGAATGTGTATGTGTACTCAATGGGGAAATGGGAGAAAGCTGCTGCCAGACACTTTTGGCAGTGGCTTTTCTCTCTGGAGACAAAAAGGATGGAAAATATTCACTTTGCCCGACTCTTCCCTGACAGATGATGTCTGGAGCTCCCCTCATTAGACTGTTGACCTAACCTGCCGTTTTTTGGTTTGTTCTGCTGACAATACACTATTGGGTTCCCCAAGCTATGACAAAATATTGGATGCCTAGTAAAACAGGGTCTCGAAGGTCTAGCAGAAGATAATTTGGAGCTGACCTTGGAGGGAATAACCAGAATATCCTATTACCGTACATCACCTTGATTATATGTTCTTATGTTCTGCATGTGCCATGAAAACAAAAATGACTTAATAAGTGAATGTGCATATGTCTTGTGTACACAGAGGGTGGGCTTTTAGAATAATTTTGTCTGGTGGACCCAATGCTGGTCGGCAGTGGAGGAAAACTCCTTGTCCAGCCTAAAATATGTTTGATTGGGGATTTTATAGTGTGTAACATGGATTTGCTTCTGGGCAAATGTATATGATGCATGGGAGGATGCTCCTTTTTAGCTTTTGGGTATGATCCCCCTTTATATTGGGGAATTGCATAAACAGCAATTACCTCATGTCATTTACTAAGTTTAGCTTTCCAGAGGGAGGTCAATATCCCTGTGGCTTTCTTGTCAGCTGTCACATCCTTCATGCTGCGAATGGATTTATGGTGCAATCGCAGAACTTTTTAGTTCCCTACAATTTAACCTTCAAACCTTTTCAGAGGCAGATTCACTTCAGTGGCACAGCACTGCCAGAATAAGAGTGGAGCTGATTCTTATGTCAGTGAGTGCTTCTGGGGTCAGTGTTGTCATAGTATGTCAAAGTAATTCCCATAAGGCTGCTAAACTGCTTGGGTTCATGGGCACTTTCATGAAGTCTGAACACTCTCTACAACATTTTATACACCCTTGATCTTTTAAAAATGCAATATTGTTTTTGTTTCATGAAGATCTTTTTTATTTTTTTTTAAATAAAGGGTTTCTGTCACTAGATTTACCCCTATTAAGCTAGCTGACATTAGCGATGTGCTAATGTCAGCTAAACCTAACTAGCCTATTCCTACTTTTATCTATGCCCCCATTACGCCAGAAATCTAACTTTTATAATATGCTAATTAGCCTCTAGGAGCAGGGGGCACTGTTCCTGCTCCTAGAGGCGCCGTTCTCCCAGGAGGGAGGCGTAACGGGGGCATAGATAAAAGTAGGAATAGGCTAGTTAGGTTTAGCTGACATTAGCACATTGCTAATGTCAGCTATCTTAATAGGGTTAAATCTGGTGACAGAATCCCTTTCAAAGGTAAATTGTCATTACTGATTAGCAACAGGGGTACAGGGGGCTGAATACAAATGCACACCACACCTGCCAGATTTTTTATTTTGACAACCATGTAGCCGCCTTTTTTTTTTTTAACTTCACACATACTTGCTGCTTTGAGTTGGTCTATCACATAAAATCCCAATAATTAATGTTTGTGAGTGTAACGCGAAAAAATTAGAAAATATTCCCAGGGGTATAAATACTTTTTCAAGACACTCTACGTCACTCCATCAAAGTAAAAGTTATTCTTGGTGGTTGAAAGTACTCATTCATTACTGACTGGTCTTGATATCCTTACATTATAAAGTAGTGCAGAGTGGGGAAACAACAATTTACAGAATTTGTTAGTTTTTTTTTTGTGTTCTGTGTAATAAGTCATGATGATCATGAAGTGTCAGCTGATATTCAGTCTAATCTACAACAGATAGAAAAGATGTAACTTTTAAGCTGTTTATTCTAAGATTGATGTAGAAGAAAACATGCAGCACAAAAGAAGCGATACAAGCACATGATGCGCATTGGCTATAGTGATCGATCATGCAGCTTAATGCCAGATGTGCTTGACTGCTTCAAGATTGACATCTTGGTTCCCTGTCCATGCTGTCAGAGTTCAGTGCTATGATTGTAAGCTCTCTACTAATAGATATGTCTCTCTCTCTCTCTTGATTTATTTATTCTTTCTGCTGGATCTGCTTCTGGCTTCGGTTGAAAAACTTGCTGGAAAATCTGCCTCAAAATATCCTCCAAAAAAAGTGAACATACCCTTAAGGGGTTCTCTGAGAATTAAGAAAATGAAAATACTTAAATATTACTTTAGTATAAATATATTCTATAATGATTCATTTTGTCTAGGGAGCAATTAGGAGAAATAAAATGGCCGCTGTCCTATTAGCACACACAAAACCTGTCCTAATCACACAGCAGGACAAGTTACTTTTACAACACTGAGCTAAAGAGCTGCCTAAGCCTCCTCTCTGCTCTACTTGTCAGGGATTATGTTCCTGAATACAGAGAAGATCTTTAGCTGAATCTCTGTAGGAACAGAGTTCATGAGGAGACATGAAGTACAGAGAGGCCGGACAGGACAGGTAATGTGGGGCCGTGGCAATGGAGACTGCATACAAGTTTTGCTTCTCATCAGCCACATTCCCACCCTCCTCCTTGTACTTCATGTCTCCTTATGAACTCCATTCCTACAGAGATTCATCTGAAGATCATATAAGGCTACATTCACACGTCAGTATTTTTCTATAATCCGATTTTCTGTCCGTTTTTTGCGGATCCGTTGTTCCTGAAAATGTTTCCGTATGTCATCCGTTTTTTGCGGATCCGCAAAAAACGGAAACCTGTATAAATTTCAATAAGCAAATAAAGTTGTTTGGATTTCTTTAAAAAAAATTAAAATGTAATTTCCAGGAACGGATTCCGTATAAAACGGATGACATACGTAATGACATCCGAATGTCTTCCGTTTTTTGCGGATCCATTGACTTTGTATTGTACCAGGATCCGATTTTTCAGGAAAAGAATAGGACATGTTCCTTTCCGCATGTCCGTTTAAATATAAAACAACGGAAACGGACAGCACACATTGTGCTGTCCGTTTTTTTCCAGGACCCATTGAAAATGAATGGGTTCAGATCTGGTCCAGATCTGTTCCAGAAAAAACGGAACAGATCAGGAAAGAAAAAACGGACGTGTGAATGGACCCTTAAACTGTATTCAGGATCATAATCCCTGACAAGTAAGAGAGGAAGATGAGGCACCTCTTTAACTTGTCCTCTTGTGTAATTAGCACAGGTTTTTGCGTGGACTAGTACGATGGCAGCCATTTTATTTTTCCTAATGATTGCTCCCCGGACAAAACGAGCCATTGTAACTAATGAAAGGTATTTGGTAATATATTTATAATGAAGTGATATTTAAGTTGTAATGTAAAGCGAATTCGAAAGATTTGAGAATGAATAAGCTTATGCAGGCTACGCGAGTATAAATATTTACTAAGTTATTAAATATACGATAACATAAATAAATCACATACAGAATAATAAAAGGTAAATAAACATCACTAGCCTAAATGGGGTGGAGACTCAATGGCTGTCTACCCCATTATAACACATGACCGACACCCCAGGGTGTACAAGAGAAATAGGGCAAGTCATACTCCCATCCTACCTAGAATGGAGGCCTGGGGGAGTCTGCCAAGTGAAGGTGGGTAGCAGAGTTTTAACCTGTTAGCCCCTCCTCCAGTGTGCATCACGCATGTCTCTGAGATCACTCAGGAATGTAGTCTTATCAGCACAATGGGGGATGGGTACCATCTAGGGATCGACCGATATTGATTTTTTTAGGGCCGGTACCGATAGTTTGTGAACTTTCAGGCCGAAAGCCGATAATTTATACCGATATTCTGTGAAATTTCATTTTTGAAAAAAAAAAAATCCTACACAAATATGCTGAAAATGAATATTTTTATTGTTAATGTGTAGTTTATTTATTTTTTGGTAAATCTTTCTTTTTTATTTATACTTTAATATTTTAGTGGTTTTTTATTACTAACTTTTAGCCTCCTTAGGGACTAGAACCCTTGTCCTATTCACCCTGATAGATCTCTATCAGGGTGAATAGGATCTCACACTGTCCCTGCTGCTCTGTGCTTTGTGCACACAGCAGCATGGAGCTGACCGTGGTAGCCAGGGTTTCAATAGCGTCCTGGCTGCCATGGTAACTGATCGGAGCCCCAGGCTTACACTGCTGGGGCTCCGATCGGAAGAGGAGGGGAGAGGTGACCCTGTGGCCACTGCCACCAATGATTAAAACTGGGGGGGCTTGGGTGGGGGGGGGGCGCACTGCGCCACCAATGAACATAAATCTCTCATTTATTCATATACAGGAGGCGGGAGCTGGCTGCAGAATCACATAACCGGCTCCCGACCTCTATGAGCGGTAGCTGCGATCCGCGGCGCCTGAGGGGTTAACTACCGCGGACGCAGCTACCGCTCATAGAGGTCGGGAGCCGGCTATGTGATTCTGCAGCCAGCTCCCGCCTCCTGTTCAATTTGAATGAATAAGTTAACATCATTGGTGGCGCAGTGGCCACAGCCCCTCCCCTCCTCTTCCCATCTGTCTCTTCATTGGCGGCAGCAGCATCACAGGGGGAGGGAGACACTCCTTCTTTCTCCCCTGTGCTGCTGAGGGAACACAGAGAGCGCTGAGAGCAGCGCGATCTGTGTTCCCCATACGTTATCTGAATATTGTCAAAATAGATGCCGATACTGATAACTGTCAAAATCCTGAATATCGGCCGATAATATCGGTAAAACCGATAATCGGTCGATCCCTAGTACCATCTCTAACCCACTTCATTACAAGGGAAACTTATAAACTATTACACAGAGTATTAAACAGAATTAAAGGGGAGAACCAATCTGTCACTTAAAAATACCCCTACAATACATAAGTATTTTCATTTTCCTAATTCCCGGAGAACCCCATTAAGGTCATCTGTACTATGCCCTTAAAAATCTTTCTCATCTTATATTCTTGGTGTCGCAAAAAAATGCAGACTTCTCTTCTTCTGAGAATATTGTTGCCTTTAATTTTTGAACCCGTTTAGAACATATTCAAAGGTGGACTGGTTCAGTTTTGTTCTTATGACAATATACAACTTTTCTTCTCAGTATATATTATTATTATTATTATTATTATTATTATTATTATTTTTTGCTCTTGAACCAGTGTTTTTGCTGCCATTTCTTGTGGAGTTTTTTGTCGTGACCGAGCTCTGAAGTGATACAGATGTGAACTTTCGCTACATACTGTGTACTGGTCTGACTTTTCTGAGATTGATTGTTAATCAATATCACATTGATATTGCCGCAAATTCAAGTTCTCACTGTGATTTATTTGAGGGAAAAAAAATTAATCATTGTTTTAGAATATTACAATCTAAAGCCCTGAAGGCTCCTGGTCTAGTGTGTCCAAACTTTTGGTCTGTACTGTATATAATATATATATATATATATATATATATATATATATATATATATATATATATAGTACTGACCAAAAGTTTGGACACACCTTCTCATTCAAAGAGTTTTCTTTATTTTCATGACTATGAAAATTGTAGATTCACACTGAAGGCATCAAAACTATGAATTAACACATGTGGAATTATATACATAACAAACAAGTGGGAAACAACTGAAAATATGTCATATTCTAGGTTCTTCAAAGTAGCCACCTTTTGCTTTGATTACTGCTTTGCACACTCTTGGCATTCTCTTGATGAGCTTCAAGAGGTAGTCCCCTGAAATGGTTTTCACTTCACAGGTGTGCCCTGTCAGGTTTAATAAGTGGGATTTCTTGCCTTATAAATGTCCTACTGAATAGACTGTTAGAATTTGTATTATGGCAAGAAAAAAGCAGCTAAGTAAAGAAAAACGAGTGGCCATCATTACTTTAAGAAATGAAGGTCAGTCAGTCAGCCGAAAAATTGGGAAAGCTTTGAAAGTAAGGGCTATTTGACCATGAAGGAGAGTGATAGGGTGCTGCGCCAGATGACCTGGCCTCCACAGTCACTGGACCTGAACCCAATCAAGATGGTTTGGGGTGAGCTGGACTGCAGAGTGAAGGCAAAAGGGCCAACAAGTGCTGGAAGACCATTTCAGGGGACTACCTCTTGAAGCTCATCAAGAGAATGCCAAGCGTGTGCAAAGCAGTAATCAAAGCAAAAGGTGGCTACTTTGAAGAACCTAGAATATGACATATTTTCAGTTGTTTCACACTTGTTTGTTATGTATATAATTCCACATGTGTTAATTCATAGTTTTGATGCCTTCATAGTCATGAAAATAAAGAAAACTCTTTGAATGAGAAGGTGTCCAAACTTTTGGTCTGTACTGTGTGTGTGTGTGTGTATGTATATGTATATGTGTATATATATATATATATGTATATATATATATATATATATATATATATATATATATATATATCCGGCATTTTAGATACTGTTCATAATACCCCTTTTAGCTATCACTAGATGCATTTAATTTATGTAGAGGCACCGGCCCCCACATAACTTCGGCGTAGATTTAGACCATTTTTTACTCCTAAAACAGACGTAGAAAATGATAAATGAGATGGGCCTCCAACGCCATGCCTTCTTCGTGACTTCATTGAATAACTTTGGTAGTTGACTTTTAAAGGGTTTCTATCACTTCGTTTGACATATTTAGCTGTCAGACACTAGCGATCCGCTAGTGTCTGCTCTAACAAACCATCCTAATATAATAGTTTTTGGGCCAGCCGTTTCGCTAAAAAAAGAACTTGTATCTATATGCTAATGAGCCTCTAGGTGCTATGGGGGCGTCATTAGTACATAGAGGCTCGGTCTACCTTCACAAAATACCGCCGCCCAGCGCGTCCCTCCAGCCCGCCCATCTCCTGCTGAATGCGATCCTCCCTGTGCGCGTCTCTATTCTGCGCATGCGCAGTGAATGTCTGACCGCTTCCCTGCACAGACATCTCCACTGCGCCTGTTCCTCGGAGCACTATGATGTCATCGGCGCAGGCGCAGTGGAGATGTCTGTGCAGGGAAGCGGTCAGACATTCACTGCGCATGCGCAGAATAGAGACGCGCACGGGGAGGATCGCATTCAGCAGGAGATGGGCGGGCTGGAGGGACGCGCTGGGCGGCGGGATTTTGTGAAGGTAGACCAAGCCTCTAGGTGCTAATGACGCCCCCATAGCACCTAGAGGCTCATTAGCATATAGATATAAGTTCTTTTTTTAGCGAAACGGCTGCCCCAAAAACTATTATGTTAGGATGGTTTGTTAGAGCAGACACTAGCGGATCGCTAGTGTCTGACACCTAAATATGTCAAACGAAGTGATAGAAACCCTTTAAAGTGGAAAACCACTTTAAAACTTGAAACCGAACTCCGCTTCCGTTTTGACTAGTACCTCGGGACCGAAGCCACTTTAAAAATCAACTACCGAAGTTATTCAATGAAGTCACGCATGGCTTCATGAATAATTTACTTCAGGCTTATCGGAGTCCATACATTCTAATACTGTACGGAGACTAATCTCCGTACAGTATTATTCCGAAGTTTTGAACGAAACGACTTCGGGTTAATCCGAAGCTTGCTTCGCTTAACTCTACACTTCAGCTTTTCCAGCAGTGTGCATGCTCAACCACCGGTCTCTTTACATTGGGAAAACAGGATCTCCGTTCTTATGATCTGTTGGGGTCCCAGCAATCTTACGCCAACATATCAGACATTTTCTGAGCTATACCTCTCTCACCATAGTTATGTGATTGCAAAGACGGGCATACCATGGTACTTCTGTTCTCTTAAATCTGATTATGTAGTTTACTCTAACGGAGCTATTGCTGTTGTGACATTTTATGTCACACATTTTAAAGATGACATTTTCTCCCAGGTGCCTGTCTGAGATGGTCACTGCAAAGAACTGCTGTTATCATGTAGTGAACATGTTTTAACCTCTTTGCAGACATACAGTAAATGCGAAAGTAGAAGGAGAGGATGGATCCAGCGTGTTGTATAAAATCAAGGCTTTATTAGATAATTGCAGTAAACGTACATCTTCTCAGTAAAAGCTTAACACGCTTATATGTTTCAACCATTTAGTTTGGTCTTAGTCATTGCATGCTGTATATAGAAGATGTGCATTTACTGCAATTATCTAATTACGTCTTAGATTTTATACAATACGCTGGATCCTTCCTCTCCTACAAGCCTAACAATCAATCTGTGCTGTGTACTGGGTTATGGTTATATTAATACAGTAAATGCACTCCCAACGTTGTTAGGCCTGGCATTTATCCTGCTTTAGGAAGAAAGCAAAAGGAGTGGTTGCCGTCTTTCTTGTCTAACACTTTACACTGGATACATGCCAATTCTTAGCGTTTCCTGTCCTGTGGGCACATATTAGTACTGTGTGCTAGATATTATCTAGATGTCTATTATAGGGTTGCACTGTACACTCTCATAAAATGGATTACCTTTTGTGTAAATGAAGAGGAGTTCATCATGCATCAAGTTCAGATGAGTGAAACGGCTATGATGGTTGCATAGTTGTCCTCGTCTGAATTTTTTTTTATTGCTTTATCCCCTAAAGCTTCCCTTAGACTTTAGGTATTTTTGTCATATATTCTTCTGATAATGTCCGACTCCTAAGTAAACATAGCTACCCCCAGAGCTTATGTGTAGGGCAAGCATTATTCTGTTATAGGCATTGTTACAATATGATGTGTTTTCTTTGGAGTATGTAGTTAAATGTAACTACTCCTACTTTTCTTTCCATCTTAATGTTATATTTGTCAGCCCATGCCCACTGCTGTCCTGCTTCCCTAGGCCTGTGCCGCTTCACTTATCCCACTGCTGCCGCTGCTTTTGTACAAGTGGTCGGAACCCCCAGGCCTGGTCTCTGGAATCCCATAGGCTGTCTCCTGCTGCAGGCCACAGCCTGTGGCTTGCCGGCTTGGCCTCTCCAATCTTCCCGTACTGCATATGCTTTCTGGCCCATAAAAGGCAAGCGCCTGCACCTTAATCTTCACCAGCCAATGGCTGTCAACTCTAGGGTACTTAAGGCACCTTCCCCTGTGGGAGGATCCCCCAACCATAGGTTTGTCTAGCTTTCTAGTTCCTGCAAGGGAGTGCTCTTCCATTTTGCTACCCATTGTGGGGATTTACTCTGGTAGACAGGTTAGCGGACGCAGTATAGAGGCAAGGAACCAGGTTGTAAATCAAACTTCAGTGTTTTATTCACACTCGGCAAAACATACGTCTTGGTGCTTGTTCATACACAGCAAAACAAAACAATGTTCACCTGGAATCCTAGGTGTCAGTTCACACCCGGCTGAATGCTCAGCCACAGAAAAGTTCACTGGCAGGCTTCCAGGCGGCCTGCAGGCCTGTTTGAAGTCTTCAGCCTTCAGCACAGAGGACTCCACAGCTTCACGGTCAGATGGAAGTAGATCCACACCACCTGATAGTGCTGACTGCTTGAGAAGCCTGCCAAGACTGAGCCTGGAACATGACGAGTAGCCACCCACCCAGCACTTTTGACTACTCCCAGTAAAAGCCGTCCCGGATCAGCTTTACAGCCATACTAAACAACTGAAGTGTCAGACTGCAATCTGCAATAATGACACTTGAGAAAAACCGGCTCTTGCCGCACCGAGGCCAGGAACCTCGGTGACACATACCGACCATCAATGACGGCCCCTTTTTCCTTACTACACCATGTACCGACTGTTCAATGGATTAGTGCATACTGTACCTGCATTTACCTTGGCCTGTTACTGACTGCTCGTTATGTCTGTCCGGTCAGCAGCCAACCACACAGAGAGCACTCCAAGTGGAAGTAGCAGCCTGGTGCATTATCTGCCGCGAAGTCCAAATCCATGATTAATAGGACCTGTGCACCTTACTCTTCGGGCACTGGATGGTTAACACAGCAGCTGTCTCACCCTGAATGCAGCAGATTCTCTCTGTGCCCAGTGTCAGATCGGGCATAGGAGAGATGCCTGCATTGCCTACTAAAAGATTCAGACATGCCTGCTGTCTGCCACCCCAGGTTTGCATGCTGACTGCTGTTCTTCCATCTTCCATTCCCAGCTTGTTGTCTTTCAGCTGGTTATGGACATGGTTACCTACGCCACTGTAGTCAGGACTGCCTAGAGCAGTTATGTGACGCTTGGAGCCATGCCTACTTGTTTGCTAAGGCCAGTTTCACAATGCCCACAGGCTGTTCCGGCAGGCTTCTTCAGCATAGAATGCTGGGAAACAGCCGGTCAAAAACCGCTGCGTTTTTTGTTAGACTGTTTTTCTGCATATCTGCTGGGTCACTGCCGGAACCCATTATAGTTAATAGGGCCGGACAGCATTCTGGTAGCATCCGGTTCTGGCAGGCAGTTTCGGCCAGGATGCAAGTGTCAAACAAGCCTAAGTTTTCTGTCCCAACTGTACACCACTCTTGTCCTTCACCTAACTTTCATCTGCACAGCCCCTGGGCATGCAGGGAATAAGTGCACACACAGGACTGCATGTGGGACAGGAGGTCTGGCTAATAAAGGAGCATGGCTTCAGCTTATAATAAGATGTTCACATTTTCGAATACATTTGACATGATTATGTAAGGCCAAGTTCACGCTTCAGTTATTTGGTCAGTTATTTCCATCAGTTTATTGAGAGGCAAAAGGAGTGGGTCAAAAACACAGAACAGGTGCAGATCTTTACATTATACCTTATCTCTGTGTAGGCTTCACCACTTGTTTTGGCTTCCAATAACCGATGGAAATAACTGATCAAATAACTGTAGTGTGGACTTGCCCTAAAGTGGCCATCCCTTTCATTCATGAGCATCGCTGCTCACCACCTCACCCAACCTGCACTCCATGTGCTTGTGACCTGCCCTCTTCTTACTACACACCCTCATGGAGGAGATCATGGAGGAGGCCAGGTTTCGGGCAGAGATAAGCAGACATGACTGCTCAGTCTTGGAATCACTATGCACGTACCATGCAGCAGGGTTGTGGTGAATGGACCAGGACTGCAGGACTGTTACAGCCTTTTAACGACCCTCCTCTTCCTGTCTTCCACTGCACTACACAAAAATGAGTGGGCAGACTGCTACACCCATCCCCATATTTACCAGTCTAGCAGACGCAGATGGGCTACACAGCAGCCATGGGTTGTCAGCCCCTGGGCTACAGCTTATACAGTAGACTTGTTCAGAGAGGACTTTGATAACCACTGTTGCTCAGCAGACAATGTGAGGTCAAGGGTCAATCAGCTTGGAAAGAAAGAGCAAAATTATGTATTTTAAAAGAAGTGGAAAAACAATGGACCCTGTAATGAATATTAATTGGTAGCAAAATTGATTAAATGGATCTCCCAGTTTCAGCAAATAAATGTAATTTGTTGTATCATAAGCTTTACAATTTTCCAATATGCTGCTTCGCTGCTGAGGATGCAGAGGATAAGGGCCTGCCATTCCCCCACCCATGCTTATTACATTACGGGACACAGCAGGGACCGGAAGATGAGCTGAAAACGAATGCATGTGACATCTTAGGAAGTTTCAGAGAGAAGAGTGGACAGGGTCTTGTGGATTGGGCAATTACAGTACATTACAAAGTGAAAGATCGGCAAACATTAGATTCACTTCTATGGGGCTGAGCTTCTCCTAGGCCACGTGACAGGAGAATGTGTCGTTACCGGCTTAAGAAAAGCTGTGAGAAGGTGGCAGCGCTCATAATAGAATCGGTGCCTTTTCAATCAGCTAATTGGCGGGGGTCCCTGATGTCAAACCCCCACTGATCAGATACTGATGACCTATCCAGAGGATAGGTCATCAGTATTAAAATTTAGGAAACCCCTTTAAATGAAAGGTGGCTGATGGAGACCAGAAAACCCCTTTAAGCGCCTTATTAGGCTGCGTCCTAAGGACTAAGAAGCAGTACTAGAGATTATTTCATAGGCTGCATTTATGAAGTATACTTTAGTTATGCCTGATAAATGAAAAACAAACTGCCAGCCTTTATACAGTTCATCAGGACACTTTTCTAACGCGGCCAGGGCCGCAGTTTCCTGAGCTTGTGTCTCCATTTCCTTTGTTGAATTTCACTGACTTTTGCTCTAAAAAGACAAGGAAAAGTAAAAACAAAACTTTTGTTATGAAGGCAACTGTAGGGAGAAAACGTGCTGTGGTTTACTTTGCCTAGGACCTCATGATCGATGTTTGTGGTTTAGTTTACATGTGGGAATCCTTGTAATTGCAACTTTCCGCTCTTTCACAATGCAGTATGTCCTGGTTTTTTCTCCCGCTCAGTGGTCCAAAGTTCATGTGGTTTGAGATGATGTGTAATGCGAGAAGGAATGTTGGATATTTAAGATTTAGCTCTTTTTGCTACTAATCTATTAGGCAGTGTTTAGCACAGATATGATAATCCATTATTACTATCTATACATATAATGATACATCCCTGTTTGTAGAGCCTATAACATCACTGTCCAAGGCTAAGGGCCACCAAGTTCTATCAAGAAGCCTTGGCAGATGTGCACATTAGGTCAAGGAGCCTGCAAAAAGGATGCAAAATGTGAACTGAATTCTTTTTATTGGGCAATTATAAAACATAGAATTCCCAGATAGGTTGAAGAACACTCCTGTTAGGTCATAAGGTCATGATGCAGCAAGGATCACCCTCTATGAACCTGAACAGAGAGTCTCTATAAGGGAGGTTCCCTTGTAATACTGCATTGTCTGGCTTGGGCTTTCCCTGGCAAAATCCACTGTTTGACTGGAGTGGGTGCTATGGCAAATACATTCTGAAAGGGTTGATTCATCAAATTTTAATAGCAAGAACACTCTAGAAATAGGTCCAAACTATTTTTGAAAATAAATAAATATATATATCTCACAAAAAGTTAGGGACATTTAGCTTTCGGGTGAAATTTATGGAAAACGTAAAAAGTTCACACTATAGTGATTTATATCATGAAAGTAGGGCATTTAAATAGAAGCATGCAATGGTGATTTCCTCATCTCAAACAATTTATTGAAACAAAAGCCAACAACAGTGGTGGGTATATCCCTACAAAAATGTCAATGTCTCAATAACTTGTCATGTGGCCTTGAGCATCAATTACAGCTTGACAATGATGTCTCATGCTGTTCACAAGTCGACTTTTTTCTGCTGAGGCATGGCATCCCACTCCTCTTGAAGGGCGGACCTCAGGTCATTGAGGTTCTGGGGTATAGGGTTACTAGCCTCCACACGGCGACTCAGCTGATCCCATTGGTTTTTAATGGGATTTAGGTCTTGATAAGTTGCAGGCCACTGCATTTGAAGTACCCCGATCTTCAGCAGCCATTCCCTAATAATGCAACCTCGATGAGCTGGCACATTGTTATCCATGAAGATGAAATTAGGCCTGTGTTGTTCATGCAGAGACACAAATCAAGTAGGATGGACTTGTCACTGTACCATTCACAAAGTGTAGAGCAGTTCTGTATTGACTAGACACATCTGCACACAATGTGACACCACCACCAAAGGCTCGTCTGGTGTCAACAGTGGCTGATGCATAGCGCTTTCCTTGATGTATCCAACATTGTTGGCGGCCATCATTTCTGCTCAGCGTGAGTTGACTTTCATCTGTGAACAGCACTGAGGACCACTGGTCCCTCGTCCAGCGTAGATGCTCCCTGGCCCATGCAAGACGATAATGCCTGTGCATAGTGGTGTGGTCAGGTACCCTTGCAGGTCATCCAGCACTCAGACCACGCTTATGTAAATGGTTTTCAATGGTCTGACATGACACTTGGGTGCCTCTCACCTCCCTTTAAATGGGCCTGGAGTTGTGTGGCATTCATTTTCCTGTTCCACAGGGCATTGTTCACAATGAAGTAGTCATCAATGTGGAATGAGGCCAAAGGACACCCACTTCTATGCCTTTCTGTGACTCTTCCAGTCCCTCTGTATGTCAGTAGCAACCCTTGATCACACTCTAAGCTCAGTGTCCACTTCCGTCTGAGAACATTCTGCTTGAAGCCGTGCAATGGTGAGGTACTGTTGATCAACTGTTAGGTGTTGTCTTTGTCTCATGATGTCAAAATGTGATCAGCATGATGAGGAGGACTGTTTTAAATATCAATTCTAATTAAACCAGGAAAATTGTTGGGCGATTCATGGATCAAACACCTGTTGTGAATTTTGCTGTTAAGCTCCTTGTTAGAGAACAGCAAGTTGTGCAAAAAGTACTGAAACATTGAACAGTTGGACACGTGCATTCAAATTTTTTGAGAAGATCACATTAAGTTCACCTGTAAAGGTTGGAGTGCATTTTGGGTTCATCCTGAAATTTCACCCAAAAGCCAAATATCCCTAACTTTTTGTGAGTAGTGCATATATTTCATGCATTTAATACAATGGAAACTAATGTGGCAATGTGCACGTTGACTTGGAACCTTTATTGTACCTCGTACATTGCCTTGGGTGTCATTTATGAAGATTACTTTAACTTTTAATTGCTTTCTGGCACTCCAATTGTAGGTTCTCCTATGACCAGGGGAAATATTTGTATGGAGAGCCTATGTTCTGCCAGTGTTTCCATAGCTTTGCTCCAGGTACTCTGGAGTGGTGCCCACAGCACAACTATCAATCTTATGACTACTATCTTTTTATTTAAGGGGTTATCCAAAGTATAAAACATGCCCCTCATATAGGTAATGCTTAACCCACTCCCCGACACCCGTGTCGTTCCTGATCCCTGCACGGCCGCTGCTGCATCTCCCTAGCGTCACTTATTTGTTCTTATTTTTCCCCATTGCTTATATATCATGAAAATATTTACAGCTCAATGCAAAGATTAATTAATCTAATTTCAAAATACACACCAGTCTTATGCCTTTTTACACTGGTGAGGATTGGGCGAATTATTGGGAATTAATATATTCATAGAAATGTTTGTTCCAGATCATTTTCCTGTGTAAAGATGCTGATGATCACTTGAGAAAAAAAATGCACATTTATTGGGTGATGGCATCCTTCACCTGAAATAGTTTGGGATCAGCACATTTCCCTATGTAAACGGGACGTGCTTTCAACAAAATGACAACTGAATGGAGGATGAATGACCGTAATTAGGATCGTTCATACTGAATTATTTTTGCTTTGGGCCATGTAAACGCACTGATCGCGACATTGGCAGAGTGAGGAATGGGTAAATGCTTACTAAACAATCTTCCTTCCACGTGGGTGAAGATAGAATGGATTTTTTTTTTTTTTAAGTCTGGAGAACTTTAATTATCCAGCCTGGTAACGTTTGCAGCCAGTGTTAATCTGTCACATGCTTTACTTGGGCGTGGAGTTTGGAAAGTTAAGTATGTGCAGCCAGACAATGTCTGCAATGCTGAAGCTCTGCCTGTTTTCTAAATGTCTTCCTTTTTTTCACCTTACAGCGACATAAACAGTCATGTTAAAGTGAAGCAGAAAGGTGCCGTGCAGAACATGCTAAGGAGACTGGACAAGATCAGGTTCAGAGGTCCGAAGAGAGAAGAGTTCCCGTACTTAGCCGAGTCTCCCAATGCTTCTGATACAGAATGTGGCGATGAAATCACCCTGAAAATAACTCGATCATCAAAAGAAGATGAAGATTTGAAAGATCCTGTGAGTGCTTGCTTTTGTAACCCACAATTTGGCATTGTTCTTTTCTTTTATAAGTGACTCTGGACAGGGGTACATACAGAAGGGGCCTTTTTGCAAGAACAATTTGTATATTTCCTTGCTGTCTAATAGTTCATCTTAAAGCACACCTTTTATGTTTCTCTAGCAAGAATTATCACTAGGTATGCACTATGAAGTTCATTAGCTCAGGTCCTTACATGCAGTCTACTAGACAGTAGGAACATTCTTACTGCTTTAAAGGCAAACTAGAGTTAGTGGTGTATAGTGTAAGTGGTGCTGATTTCGGCTATGTAATTTTTATCTTCATACTCACTTGCATTCTGACGCTGTGCTCCCACAAACCAGCAGTAAAATACATTGACAGGGCTCCTGAGCTCATTCATATAATGGAGAGGACTAGTGAGTTACCGATATTATCGGCCGATATTCATGGTTTTTAAAGTTATCGGTATCTAACCTTGCTGATATGCCGATAATGCGTCCAGCGCGCTGCTGTCAGCGCCCTCATGTTCCCTCAGCAGCACAGGGGAGAAGGAGTCGCTCTCTCCCTCCCGCCTGTGCTGCACTGCCAAAGAGGAGAGACGTGAGGAGGAGGGGCAGGCGCACTGCGCCACCAATGATAATTAACGTCTAATACAAATACAGGAGGCGGTGCCCAGCCTATATGACCGGAAGCTGCGATCAGCGGCAGTTAACCCCTCAGATGCCGCACTTGAGGGGTTAACTGCTGCCGCTGATCGCAGCTCCCTGTCAGAGGCAGGGTGCCGGCTATGTGGTTCTGCGCCGACACACCCGCCTCCTGTATTAAACGTTAATTATCATTGGTGGCGCAGTGCGCCCTCCCCAGTATTAAAAACATTGGTGGCGCTGTGCGCCCCCACCCCCTCAGTATTAAAATCATTGGTGGCGCAGTGGGCCCCCAACCCCCCAATATTAAAGTCATTGGTGGCAGTAGCCACAGGGTCCCCTCCCCTCCTCTTCATTGGTGGTGCAGTGGCAGCTTCTGATCGGAGCCCCAGCAGTGTAATCCTGGGGCTCCGATCAGTTACCATGGCAGCCAGGATGCTACTGAAGCCCTGGCTGCCATGGTAATCTCCCTGCTGCTGTGTGTACTATGCACAGGACAGCAGGGAGAGTGTGAAGTCCTATTCATGCTAATAGAGCTCTATTATGGTGAATAGGACAAGGGATTAAAAGATCCCAGGTTCTAGCCTCTAAGGGGGAAATGGTTATTAAATAAAAAGTAAAAAATACATTAAAAAAGTAAAATAAAAACACACCAAAATATTAAGTCTAAATCACCCCCTTTCCCAATTATACATATAAAATATATAAATAAACATATCCCATATCGCCACGTCTGAAAAGTCTAAACTATTAAAATATAAAAAATAAATAAAAATCTTCTATGTGCTGATTGCCATTTAACCACCTCCCGACCGCCTAACGCAGGGATGCGTCCTGCGGGCGGCCGGGTTATTCCTCCTGGACGCATCGGCGCGTCATCTCGCGAGACGAGAGATTTCCTGTGAACGCGCACAGCAGCGCACGTTCACAGGATCGGAAGGTAAACGAGTTCATCTACAGCCTGCCTGCCAGCGATCATTCGCTGGCAGGCTGTAGATGTGATTTTTTTTAACCCCAGAAATGTATATCTGATATACCTGGTCCCTTTTGCTTGGATCGACCACCAGAGGGGACACACAAGTTAGCGGAAAATGATTTATTTATTTATTTTTTTCTTACAAAGTCTCATATTCCACTAACTTGTGACAAAAAATAAAATTTTACATGAACTCTCCATGCCCCTCACGGAATACCTTGGGGTGTCTTCTTTCCAAAATGGGGTCACATGTGGGGTATTTATACTGCCCTGGCATTTTAGGGGCCCTAAAGCCTGAGAAGAAGTCTGGAATCCAAATGCCTAAAAATGCCCTTCTAAAAGGTACTCATTGGAATTTGGGCCCCTTTGCGCACCTAGGCTGCAAAAAAGTGTCACACATGTGGTATCGCCGTACTTAGGAGAAGTAGGGCAATGTGTTTTGGGGTGTATTTTTACATATACCCATACTGTGTGTGAGAAATATCTCTGTAAAATGACAACTTTGTATAAAAAAAATTGGAAAAGTTGTCTTTTACAGAGATCTTTATCTCACCTAGCATGGGTATATGTAAAAATACACCCCAAAACACATTGCCTTACTTCTTCTGAGTACGGCGATACCAAATGTGTGACACTTTTTTGCAGCCTAGGTGCGCAAAGGGGCCCAAATTCCAATGAGTACTTTTGCGCATTTGGATTCCAAACTACTTCTCACACTTTAGGGCCCCTAAAATGCAAGGGCAGTATAAATACCCCACAAGTGACCCCATTTCCGAAAGAAGACACCCCAAGGTATTCCGTGAGGGGTATGATGAGTTCATGTAAAATTTTATTTTTTATCACAAGTTAGTGGAATATGAGACTTTGTAAGAAAAATAAATAAATAATTTTCCGCTAACTTGTGACAAATAAAAACTTCCATGAACTCACTATGCCCATCAGCGAATACCTTAGGGTGTCTACTTTCCGAAATGGGGTCATTTGTGGGGTGTTTCTACTGTCTGGGCATTGTAGAACCTCAGGAAAGGTGCTCAGAAAGTCAAAGTGCGTAAATTCACATTTTTGCACCATAGTTTGTAAACGCTATAACTTTTACCCAAACCAATAAATATACACTTATTGCATTTTTTTTTTTATCAAAGACATGTAGAACAATAAATTTAGTGAAAAATTTACATAGAAATGTAGTTTAAAAAAAAAAAAAATTACAACTGAAAGTGAAAAATGTCATTTTTTTTGCAAAAAATTCGGTAAATTTCGATTAATAACAAAAAAAAGTAAAAATGTCAGCAGCAATGAAATACCACCAAATGAAAGCTCTATTAGTGAGAAGAAAAGGAGGTAAAATTCATTTGAGTGGTAAGTTGTATGACCGAGCAATAAACCGTGAAAGTAGTGTAGTGCAGAAGTGTAAAAAGTGGCCTGGTCATTAAGGGTGTTTAAGCTTGGGGAGCTGAGGTGGTTAAAAAAAAAAAAAAAAAAAAAAAATGCACATAATATCGGTATAAGCTATCGACCTGAAAGTTCACAGGTTATTGGTATCAGTATCTGATCTAAAAAATCTATATCGGTCGATCCCTCGAGAGGACTCAAAGAAAGGTCCTGTCAATGTATTTTACTGCTGGTTTGTTGGAGTGTCAGAATGCAGGTAAGTATGAAGATAGTAGTGCCCCTGTGCAGCTGTACAGGTTGCACAAATGCTGTATGGTTGCACCAATGTATACCCCTGACTCTGGGCACACACTTTTGAGTTTCGGAGTGATCTCCAATTTCACTGCTTTTAATTTGTGTTATTGAACAGTGGGAGTGATGCATAATAACTAGTGTTGACCAAATTGAGCTTCGGATCCTAGATCTGCAGTCAACTCGTTCAAAACTTTGTTTGAATGCTGTACGGAGATTCGTCTCCATACAGCATTCAAATGTATGGGCTTTGGCAAGGCAAATTCATTATCAACAAAGTCTTGTGGGACTTCGATGAATAACTTAGGGATTTGATTTTTAAACTTGGATCCGAAGTCTGCTTAGGTACTGACGTGACAGCCGGTACTGAAGCAGACTTCGGATCCATGTTGTAAAATGGATTTCAAGTTTAAAAATCGATGGCCAAAGTTATTCACTTAAGTCTCTTGAGCCTTCAGTGATAACTCTGTTCACCCCCGCCGGAGCCCATACGTTTTAATGCGGAGACGGGTCGACTTCGACAATTCGCTCAACACTAATAATGACAATGCTGTATGGGTGTTGTTCTCCGCAGTAAGCAGGCTGCAACTAGACAAGACAGATCTGCATCGGCTAGTAACATTTTAGAGGCAAAAGAGTGTACCCAGAATTCCATGCTCTGTTTCAATGCCCCTGACCAGTCATGTTGGCTCTTGCTTATCTTTTGAAATATTGTTATCTTTAAATTAGGTCTATCTCCTTTTGTGAGTATAAAGGCTTTTTTAGACTGCCTGATATTCGGACAGGACGCGCACTGATGGACATTAAACACGTTGATTGACACTCGTTAGTACTGGCTGATTACACAGGCAGGTTACCGCTGTCATTCCTCCCTCATTCAGTTCTATTGATTATCGGCAGCACATCTCTGATGAAAGATGCAAATCAGCTGACAGACAAGCGTTTGCTCATTTATTGTCTGACTGGCAGCATGATTATGGCCCAAAAATCATTCTTTCTAATAGAGCCCTTATCAATTATTGCCTCTTGTAGTCTGGTTCTAGTTGTGTAGTTTACTCTGGTTCTAGTTTAGTTTACTCTGGTTCTAGTTTAGTTTACTCTGGTCCTAGTTGTTTAGTTTGCTCTGGGTGCTGGCCCTACAGTTTGCTCTGGGTTCTGGCCCTACAGTTTGCTCTGGGTTCTGGCCCTACAGTTTGCTCTGGGTTCTGGCCCTACAGTTTGCTCTGGGTTCTGGCCCTACAGTTTGCTCTGGGTTCTGGCCCTACAGTTTGCTCTGGGTTCTGGCCCTACAGTTTGCGACGCATGAGGGGACACATAGGGCCATGAGGGGGACCAGCATAAGATGCTATATGTCTTATGCTGCCCCCCCTCATGGCCCTATGTGTCATAGCACACATCCCCTATAACAGCATCCTCCACAGATCCCCTACAACAGCATCCTCCACAGATCCCCTACAACAGCATCCTCCACAGATCCCCCACAGCAGCATCCTCCACAGATCCCCCACAGCAGCATCCTCCACAGATCCCCCACAGCAGCATCCTCCACAGATCCCCCACAGCAGCATCCTCCACAGATCCCCCACAGCAGCATCCTCCACAGATCCCCCACAGCAGCATCCTCCACAGATCCCCCAACAGCATCCTCCACAGATCCCCCACAGCAGCATCCTCCACAGATCCCCCACAGCAGCATCCTCCACAGATCCCCCACAGCAGCATCTCCACAGATCCCCCACAGCAGCTCCTCCACAGATCCCCACACAGCATCCTCCACAGATTCCCCACAACAGCATCCTCCACAGATCCCCCCACAACAGCATCCTCCACAGATCCCCCCCACAACAGCATCCTCCACAGATCCCCCCCCCACAACAGCATCCTCCACAGATCCCCCCCACAACACATCCTCCACAGATCCCCCACAAGCAGCATCCTCCACAGATCCCCCACAGCAGCATCCTCCACAGATCCCCCACAGCAGCATCCTCCACAGATCCCCCACACAGCATCCTCCACAGATCCCCCACAGCAGCATCCTCCACAGATCCCCCACAGCAGCATCCTCCACAGATCCCCCACAGCAGCATCCTCCACAGATCCCCACAGCAGCATCCTCCACAGATCCCCCACAGCAGCATCCTCCACAGATCCCCCACAGCAGCATCCTCCACAGATCCCCCACAGCAGCATCCTCCACAGATCCCCACAGCAGCATCCTCCACAGATCCCCCACAGCAGCATCCTCCACAGATCCCCCACAGCAGCATCCTCCACAGATCCCCCACAGCAGCATCCTCCACAGATCCCCCACAGCAGCTTCCTCCACAGATCCCCCACAGCAGCATCCTCCACAGATCCCCCACAGCAGCATCCTCCACAGATCCCCCACAGCAGCATCCTCCACAGATCCCCCACAGCAGCATCCTCCACAGATCCCCCACAGCAGCACCCTCCACAGATCCCCCACAGCAGCACCCTCCACAGATCCCCCACAGCAGCATCCTCCACAGATCCCCCACAGCAGCATCCTCCACAGATCCCCCACAGCAGCATCCTCCACAGATCCCCCACAGCAGCATCCTCCACAGATCCCCCACAGCAGCATCCTCCACAGATCCCCCACAGGCAGCATCCTCCACAGATCCCCCACAGCAGCATCCTCCACAGATCCCCCACAGCAGCATCCTCCACAGATCCCCCACAGCAGCATCCTCCACACATCCCCCACAGCAGCATCCTCCACAGATCCCCCACAGCAGCATCCTCCACAGATCCCCCACAGCAGCATCCTCCACAGATCCCCCACAGCAGCATCCTCCACAGATCCCCCACAGCAGCATCCTCCACAGATCCCCCACAGCAGCATCCTCCACAGATCCCCCACAGCAGCATCCTCCACAGATCCCCCACAGCAGCATCCTCCACAGATCCCCCACAGCAGCATCCTCCACAGATCCCCCACAGCAGCATCCTCCACAGATCCCCCACAGCAGCATCCTCCACAGATCCCCCACAGCAGAGCAGCATCCTCCACAGATCCCCCACAGCAGCATCCTCCACAGATCCCCACAGCAGCATCCTCCACAGATCCCCCACAGCAGCATCCTCCACAGATCCCCCACAGCAGCATCCTCCACAGATCCCCCACAGCAGCATCCTCCACAGATCCCCCACAGCAGCATCCTCCACAGATCCCCCACAGCAGCATCCTCCACAGATCCCCCACAGCAGCATCCTCCACAGATCCCCCACAGCACATCCTCCACAGATCCCCCACAGCAGCATCCTCCACAGATCCCCCACAGCAGCATCCTCCACAGATCCCCCACAGCAGCATCCTCCACAGATCCCCCACAGCAGCATCCTCCACAGATCCCCCACAGCAGCATCCTCCACAGATCCCCCACAGCAGCATCCTCCACAGATCCCCCACAGCAGCATCCTCCACAGATCCCCCACAGCAGCATCCTCCACAGATCCCCCACAGCAGCATCCTCCACAGATCCCCACAGCAGCATCCTCCACAGATCCCCGCACAGCAGCATCCTCCACAGATCCCCCACAGCAGCATCCTCCACAGATCCCCCACAGCAGCATCCTCCACAGATCCCCCACAGCAGCATCCTCCACAGATCCCCCACAGCAGCATCCTCCACAGATCCCCCACAGCAGCATCCTCCCAGATCCCCCACAGCAGCATCCTCCACAGATCCCCCACAGCAGCATCCTCCACAGATCCCCCACAGCAGCATCCTCCACAGATCCCCCACAGCAGCATCCTCCACAGATCCCCCACAGCAGCATCCTCCACAGATCCCCACAGCAGCACCTCACAGTCCCACAGATCCCCCCCCCCCCCCACAACAGCATCCTCCACAGATCCCCCACAGCAGCATCCTCCACAGATCCCCCACAGCAGCATCCTCCACAGATCCCCCCACAGCAGCATCCTCCACAGATCCCCACAGATCCCCCCCCCCCCCCACAGCAGCATCCTCCACAGATCCCCCCCCCCCCACAACAGCATCCTCCACAGATCCCCCCCCCCCCCCAGCATCCCCACAGCAGCATCCTCCACAGATCCCCCCCCCACAGCATCCTCCACAGATCCCCCCCCCACAGCATCCACAGATCCCCCACAGATCCCCCACAGCAGCATCCTCCACAGATCCCCCACAGCAGCATCCTCCACAGATCCCCCACAGCAGCATCCTCCACAGATCCCCCACAGCAGCATCCTCCACAGATCCCCCACAGCAGCATCCTCCACAGATCCCCCCCCCCCACAGCAGCATCCTCCACAGATCCCCCCCCCCACAGCAGTATCCTCCACAGATCCCCACCCCCACAACAGCACCCACAGATCCCCCACAGCAGCATCCTCCACAGATCCCCCCCCCCCACAACAGCATCCTCCACAGATCCCCCCCCCCACAACAGCATCCTCCACAGATTCCCCCCCCCCACAACACACATCCTCCACAGATTCCCCCCCCACAACAGCATCCTCCACAGATTCCCCCCCCACAGCAGCAGCATCCTCCACAGATTCCCCCCCCCACAGCAGCATCCTCCACAGATTCCCCCCCACAGCAGCATCCTCCACAGATTCCCCCCCCACAGCAGCATCCTCCACAGATTCCCCCCCACAGCAGCATCCTCCACAGATCCCCCACAGCAGCATCCTCCACAGATCCCCCCCCCCACAACAGCATCCTCCACAGATCCCCCCCCCACAACAGCATCCTCCACAGATCCCCCCCCACAACAGCATCCTCCACAGATCCCCCCCACCACAACATCATCCTCCACAGATCCCCCCCCCCCAACAGCATCCTCCCTCCAGATTCCCCCACAGCAGCATCCTCCACAGATCCCCCACAGCAGCATCCTCCACAGATCCCCCACAGCAGCATCCTCCACAGATCCCCCACAGCAGCATCCTCCACAGATCCCCCACAGCAGCATCCTCCACAGATCCCCCACAGCAGCATCCTCCACAGATCCCCTTACAGCTGCATCCTCCACAGATCCCCCACAGCAGCATCCTCCACAGATCCCCCACAGCAGCATCCTCCACAGATCCCCCACAGCAGCATCCTCCACAGATCCCCCACAGCAGCATCCTCCACAGATCCCCCACAGCAGCATCCTCCACAGATCCCCCACAGCAGCATCCTCCACAGATCCCCCACAGCAGCATCCTCCACAGATTCCCCCCCACAGCAGCATCCTCCACAGATTCCCCCCCCACAGCAGCATCCTCCACAGACCCCCCCCCCCACAACAGCATCCTCCACAGATCCCCCCCCCCCCAACAGCATCCTCCACAGATCCCCCACAGCAGCATCCTCCACAGATCCCCCCCCCCAACAGCATCCTCCACAGATCCCCCACAGCAGCATCCTCCACAGATCCCCCACAGCAGCATCCTCCACAGACCCCCCCCCCACAGCAGCATCCTCAACAGATCCCCCCCCCCCCACAGCAGCATCCTCCACAGATCCCCCCCCCCACAGCAGCATCCTCCACAGATCCCCCCCCCCACAACAGCATCCTCCACAGATCCCCCCCCACAACAGCATCCTCCACAGATCCCCCACAGCAGCATCCTCCACAGATCCCCCCCCACAACAGCATCCTCCACAGATCCCCCCCCACAACAGCATCCTCCACAGCAGCATCCTCCACAGATCCCCCACAGCAGCATCCTCCACAGATCCCCCACAGCAGCATCCTCCACAGATCCCCCCCACAACACAGCGCGTACCCAGCCGCGTCAGCGGCTCATATGGGAAAATCCAAGCAAATAGACCTCTAGCACAATTCCCTTAAAATATTGCATCGCATATCGTTATCGCAATTTTTAGGGCCCTAATCGCAATCGCACAAAATTCCCATATCGTGCAGCCCTACTGGAAATAGTGGAGTCTCTGTCGTCGGTACTTTCGATTGCTCCTGGAACTGCGCAAAGGATTTAAGTGTCAAAGTAGCAACATCTACAATGTCCGCTAAGAAAAAGAGACCTGACGACGACCAGACCTGGGCCATAGAGGTGGTTAAGCTAGAGGGGATAGCTGGATTGGAAAGGAAGGAGATCATGGAGGAGTGCTGGGAAGCTAAATCTGCTGTGGCAGGTTTCCCGTATATGCTTGGTAAATGCCATGGGCCCCAGAAGGGGAGTGTGGGGGGCAACAGGAGTCTGTTGCCATATTAGTGTATTCGGATGAATCTGAGCAAGCCAGAGCTTTTCAACTTCCACCCATTTGGTGTATGCCTGTTGGGATGCCCAAAATGGGATGACACGTAGATGAGAAGCCCAGTAATAGTGCATGATATTGGAGACCAATAGGCTGCCTCTGTCTATGGCCGCAAACATGACCTTTGTGGGGGATGCAGTGGCGTTTACCTTGCCAAATGAAATCGAAAATGGCCTGTTGGAGGAGACGTAGTTCTGACATAGGGTCCGCACTGGGAGGGTCTCAAAGTAGTAGAGCAATTTCGGGAGGAGAGACCTCTTGACTGCTGCTATGCGCCCTAACAGAGATATATACAGGGGTTTCCATTTAGCGAGGAGGAACTTAAGCTCTCGAAAGAGGGGAGGGAAGTTACTGGAATACAGGGAGGCGTACGTAGGGATAATATAAACCCCTTTAGCAAGGCATCTGACTAACGATGAGGGAAGTTACTTCGAAGCAGTGCTAGGTCTTGGGTGGGTATAGAAATGGGCAGGGCCTCTGTCTTAGAAGTATTAACCTTATTTCCTGAGAGGGCACCGTATTGTGATAAGGCTTTTTGTAGATTAGGAAGTGTGATATGGGGATTGGTCAGGGTAAGGAGCACATCGTCCGCATAAAGGGAAATCTTAAATTCCTTGTCCCGTACTTTAAGTCCCTGGATGTCAGGGTTCAGCCATACGGCTGTGCGATGCCAGGGGTTCTATACATAGTGCAAAGATAAGCGGTGAGAGTGGGCAACCCTGACGCATTCCATTAGAAATATTAAACGGAGTGGAGGAGCAGAAAGGCAGCTTGATAAGCGCCGAGGGGGCAGAGTAGAGGCTGAAAGTGGCTTGTAAAAAGGGTCCCGTGATACCGTAGGTTCGAAGGGTTTCGAATAAGAAGGACCAGTCGAAGGCCTTCTCTGCGTCAAGACTTAAAACTATTGTGGGGGTTGCGATGCGAGTCACTACGTCAATTTAAATTCAATTACCTGGCGAGTGTTATCTCCACCTTGATGGTAAGGGATATACCCCACCTTATCTTTATGAACCAGGGTGGGGAGCCACACATTAAAGCGAGTGGCGAGAATGCAAGTAAAGATTTAAAGATCTGTGTTAGAGCAATCCTGGGGATCTTTACCTGTCTTGTGGATGACTACAATGTGGGATGACAGCATTGACGACTGGATTGGGGAACCTAATAAAAACGAGTTAAGTAAGACCAGGAGGCGAGGGGAGAGCTCTGATTGAAACGTTTTGTAGTACAAGTCTGTGAACCCATCAGGTCCTGAGGATTTGTCTGGGGGGAGAGTTTTAATCATGTCCCCTAGTTCCTCAGCTTATATGGGGCTGTTCAGGAAGGCAGCCGCCTCCAGGAGAGCCTGGGCAATTTACAAGAGGATAGGTAATCCCGTATGTGGGGTAGCGGTGGAGTGTGCGGGTGTTTGCTGGTGAGGTTATATAATTTAGAGTAATAATCAGGAAAGCATCGGGCTATCGCTTCGCGATGGTATTGGGGGCAGCCAGTTGTGTCTTTCACAGCCTGGGGAGTACTTTTGGAGGCAGAGTCCCGTAGCTGATGGGCCAAAATGGTGTGGGCTTTGTTTCCCTTCTCATAATGTCTCTGCTTGGAGTAGAGCAGCATGCGTTCCACATTATGTATGAAGGCGTCCTTCAGTTTTGCGCGGGTCTCCACTAACTCCATGAGGAGAGAAAGGCTTGGCTTAGGGCTCGATCGGGATTGTAGAGAGTTAATTTGAGCCGTGCGCTCCCGAACCCGAAGTGTTGTGTGTTTTTTAAGTTGCAAGGCCAGTGCAATACACTGGCCTCTAACTACTGCCTTATGGGCTTCCCAAAGCACGGCCTGGGATGAGACCGAGCCTGTGTTTTTTCGCTGAGGAACGTTCCTAAATACCCCTCAATGTCCACACTGGTAGATGGCTATTTCAGTAGGGAGTCATTTAGGCGCCAGTGACAGGCTGGGAGGAAAGGGTGAGAGTGATGGGGGCGTGATCTGACCAGGAGATAAGTCCAATGGAAATATCACACATCATCTTTAAGGTCAGAGTGTTGGGGGGGGGGGGGGGGGGGGGGGGGGGGGGGGGGGGGGGGGAGGAATAGAAGGTGAACATTCGACTTGAGGGGGTATCCACTATCCAGAGGTTGTAAAGGGCAAAAGACCGAATCGTGCTGTGAAAATGCCTAGCCTGGCGACACTGGGTCAAAGGTGGGGAGAGAAGGGACAATCGATCAGCATTCTTGGAGAAAAGCATATTAAAATCTCCACTTAGGATCCATGCCGCTCGGGGCAGGTCTTGAAGTTTACATAGTACTCAACGCAAAAACAGAAGCTGTGAGGTGTTGGGGGCATACACATATTACAGAGCACGATAGGGCGACCTCGGTAAATCCCTTCTAGAATGACATAGCGGCCCGCAGGGTCTATGTGAGAGGAGGATACTGAAATGGAGCAAGAGGCCGACAGCAATATGGCAGCACCTGCCTTTCTACTACTGTGATTTAGCTAGGAAAACGTGGGGGTAGTGGTGCTTGGCAAAACTAAAAGATCCTGTCTGGTCGAAGTGGGTCCCTTGGAGAAAGCCACGTCTGCCCTTAGGTTGCGGAGCTCCCGGAGAACCAATCACCTTTTGGCATTTGAGCTCAGCCCCTTAACATTCAAGGTGACACACCTAACCATTAGGGTAAAGTAGAGTAACAATGTGTCTTACCAGCTGCGACTGTAATATCAGTAGAGCAGGGGGGTGATCACTCCGGGGAGGAAAGGGGGGAGGCTTCTTTCAGGCAACTCTCTTTGGGGTAAGAGAAGAGGAAACGAGAGAAAGACACACAGGGGGAGATCGAGGAGAGGAGAAAAAAAGGGTATAAAACGATAAGGGATAAGAAAAGACGTAGACTCCTCCAAGACTTCACAAAGACAAACCATTAATTCTATCAGTGAAGTGAACAGACTAACAAAGTCTGAAAAGGGACCGATCCCGCTGGGCCAACCGCCAGCAGGACGGACTTACTGAATCCCGCTGTCTGGGGACCGAACCAGTCACGTCCCGAAAGAAGGGGGGAGTAACCTGAGCAAGACCAATAAGTCAAGAACAGTAAGAAGAAAAGAAACAATCTTGGTCAATAGGCGGCGACTGCGCCACCATTATAACTTTCTAGGCCCCGAGCGGGCGTTAACAGTGGAGTACCCAAAAGAAAGGCTATGGAGAGTGTCCAGATGCGCTGACTAGGCCATCAGCGATAGAGAGACGTTCCTCCGAGTTTGGGAAGCGACGATCTTGCTGAAGGAGACATTCCTCCAGGATCCGCAGATGGCACTTTGGACGAGGGTACACTACGTCTATTATGGCCTCCCGTCATGCGACTGTTTATCTGGGCATTTAGGGCAAAGGCAAACCCCCAGCGGTACGGGATCTTATGGTCCCTCAGGGAGTCCAATAGGGTGCGAAGATGGCGTTGTTTATGCAGTATGATCCATGACAAGTCCTGGAAAAGTTGGACCCGGCTCCCTTGGAAATCCAGAAATCGGAAGTCCCTGGCTTTCAACATGATCGCCTCTTTCCAGGTGAAGTCATGGACGCAGCAAATAATGTCCCTGGGTTGGGAGGTGGATCCTTTGGGCTGAAGAGCTCTATGAGCCCTGTCCAGCTTAGTAGAATGGGACATCCCCATAATTTTGTTGAAGAGCGAGACCAAAGTTCCTTGTATGTCCTCCTCCCCCTGGGGCTCCGGGAGGCCACGGATCCTAATATTGTTCCTGCTCCCTCAGTTGTCTAAGTCCTCCAAATGGCGCTGCAAGTCATGAAGCCCCACTGCCTGTGAGGAGATCATTGAGGTATGGAGTTGAGAGACACAGCACCGCGTAACTTCGAGATCCTTCTCCAGGGTTCCCACCCCGGTGGCAATAGAGTGTAGGTCACGCCGTACTGCGGAGATTTCAGAGCGGCATGTTGCAGTGACCTCTGTGACTAGGGCCTTCAGTGACCCCTGTGACTAGGGCCTGGAACTCGCCCCAGCTGGGTGAGTATGGAGGCCCATTCCATGTGGGGGGGACCACTGCTGGTTTCGCAGTCAGAGAATGGGCAGTGAGCGGGGGTGGGGTCAGCGTATCGCTGCATGGAGTGGGTAGCCCCTATGTCGTCGTCGTCTTCTTCAAATTCCAAAGGGGAAAGGGGAGCAGGGAGCACTGCCACAATATTATTTAAATCTGGAGGGTCCCTTCTGCAGGGGCAGAGAGCCGGGGGGGGGGGGGGGGGGGGGGTGGAGGATGGCAGAGGTGGGTCAGAGTGATTCTTCTGGACACTGACCTGTGGGGGCACTTCTCCAGTAGCTAGTGCGCCAGCACATGCAGGCGCCATCTTGGATGCTGGGTCCTCCTGCTGGGGTTGTGGTGGAGAGGCTGAAGCCCCTGTTGCAGGGGAATCTGTAAGCGCCTGCTCCTGTATCTCATTGCAGCGCTGGGGGATCGCGTCTGTCGGAGCTGCCAAGTCGGGCAGAGAAGATGGCGGTGCGCTCTGTCCTGAGTGCAGGACAAAGCCCCAGAGCTTCCCGCGATGCAGGGAGTCTGGAGGAGGTAGGGCCGCTTGCGAGAGCTGCTTGGGCTGTTTCTTGCCCATGTGGGGAGCAGCGCTGCGGGCTTGGGGCCTCTGGTATGGCGGCTTGGTGGCGGAGCTCAGCGCTCACATGTCCTGCTCCATGAACGGCTGGGCCACGCCCCAGGACAGATTAGTTTTAAGACATGAACCTTCCTTTTTGCCTAAGGTATTTACTAAATTTCACTGTCAGCAGGAGATTTCATTACCTACTTTCTGTCCACAGGCCAGGTCCGACAGACAAATTAGATTTCACATCGGAGATGTCAGAAGATGTCTCTTGTCTTACCTGGAAGCCACCAAGCAAATAAGGAAGTCAGATCGCCTTCTAATTCAATATGCTGGGCAGAACAGAGGTCAGGGGGCTTCAAAAATAACTATCTCCCGCTGGATAAAAAAGATTATTGCTATGGCTTACAGGAAAAAGGGGGTTGCCCCTCCTTTGAATCTGAAGGCTCATTCGACAAGAGCAATATCAACCTCCTGGGCGGAAGGTGCCTCTGCTTCCTTGGCCCAGATTTGTCAGGCTGCCACCTGGTCCACTCCGTCTACCTTCTTTAAACATTACAGACTAGATGTTATCTCTAATAGGGACCTTTCCTTCACCTCTTCTCACGATCAGGCAGTTATTGGGAATGTTCAGTTTGTTCCTGATTAATTGTCTGTGTATTGGCCCATATTAAAGGGCCTTAAAGGAGTTTGTCTCACTTAAAGGGATTCTGTCACCTGGATTTTTGTGACAGAGCTTTTAACATCATCACATCAGTCTGCTCGTTTTGTATTAAAATATACTAGTATTACTACCCAAAGTTGTGTCAATTGTCTAGAAAATCACTTTTATTAATATGGCAATTACGTGAGTAAGGAGCCCAGATGCGTCCCTTCTCCTGGAGCCCAGCACCGCCCCACTGCTAATTTATTCACTCCTCATTGCCGGCTGGTGCATGTGCAGTGCGTCCTGTGAGGCCGATTCCAGGCGCTGACATGTGTATCCACGGAATGCGTTCGCTGAGCCATAAGCTCACGCATGCGCCGTGGATACACATGTCAGCGCCTGGAATCGGCCTAACAGGACGCACTGCACATGCTCCAGCTGGCAATGAGGAGTGAATAAATTAGCAGTGGGGCAGTGCTGGGCTCCAGGAGAAGGGACGCGTCTGTGCTCCAACGGCCGGAGGGACAGCCCCTTGGGCTCCTTACTCAGGTAATTACCATATTAATAAAAGCGATTTTCTAGACAAATGACAACACTTAGGGTAGTAATACTAGTATATTTTAATACAAAACGAGCAGACTGATGTGATGATGTTAAAAGCTCTGTCACTAAAATCCAGGTGACAGAATCCCTTTAAGCAAAAACATTTATTATGTAGAGAACGTTAATACAAGCCACTTACTAATGTATTGTTATTATCCATATTGCTTCCTTTGCTGATTTGATTCATTTTTCCATCACATTATACATGGCTCGTTTCCATGGTTACAGTCCACCCTGTAATCCAGCAGTGATGGCCGTGCTTGCACACTATAGGAAAAAGCACTAGTCTAAGTGCGCTCCCACGGTCCCGGCCACCAGAGAGGCTGACGCCTTTTCTTATAGTGTGCAAGCACGAACACCACTAACCGATTGCAGTGTGGTTGTAACCATGGAAACGAGCCGTGTATAATGTGGTGGAAAAATGATTCAAGCCAGCAACGGAAGCAATATGGATAATAGCAATACATTAGTAACTGCCTTGTATTAAAGGGGTTATCCCACAAAAAATGTTCTACAGTTTTCAAACCAGCACCTGCATATGAATACTTTTGTAATTGCATGTAATTAAAGATTTAGCATAGCCACTGGGTTATTCAATAAAATGTATCTGTATAGCGCCACTTGCTGTTTGTTTTCTTCTTTTTTTTTGTCCGCCTCACTGAGATGGTCGCACATGCTCAGTTTCATCCTTCAGCTGCCTCCTGAGTTGTGATGGGGAGAGCATGGACACACCCCCTTAGCTGCAGCAGAATAGACACTCCCCTTGAGCTGTGATAGGGAGAGCATGGACACGCCCCCTTAGCTGTAGCAGAAAAGACACTCCTCCTTGAGCTGATGGGGAGAGCTGAGACACGCCCCCTTAGCTGCAGCAGAAAAGACACTCCCCTTGAGCTGTGATAGGGAGAGCTGAGACACGCCCCTTTTAGCTGCAGCAGAAAAGACACTCCCCTTGAGCTGCCAGCTTTATATAAATCTAGCAGAGCAATGAATATGGAGATCTCTGGATCCATGTGAGGTACAGGGCTGGATCTAGCTTTGTTAGAAAGAGATTGTCATGTACTGTATGATGTCAGATTTATTTATTTTTTTACATTACTCATGGGATAACCCCTTTAACTTTGTCTACATTCTAAATGCTATTTGCTGAAGTGAGACAACCCCTTATGTAGCACCAACATATTCCACAGCACTTTACAGACATTATCATCACTTGCTATCCACAGTGGGGCTCGCAATCTATGCTCCCTTTCAGTATGTCTTTGGAGTGTGGGAGAAAACCGGAGCACCCAGGGGAAACGTATGCAAACACTGGGAGAACATACAAACTCCATGCAGATATTGTCCTTGGTTTGATTTGAATCTAGGCTCCCAGTGCTGCAAGGCACCAGTGCTAACCACTGAGCCACCATGCTGCCCATATATATCTGTTGGAACTTACTATATAAGAAATGCAGTTCCCTGTCTATATGCGTTTATGCAGTGTTTAAACGCTTAATTACTACAGATGGCAGCCATTAAAGAAACACTACCATTTAACTTTTTTTTTAAATCAAATATTAACGACCTATATGTGAATATTCTATGTATTTTTAGCACAGCAAACAGCATTGGTTGACTTTCTTACTCATTTACCATTCACTGTGACCAGAGAGGGAAGATGGATGAGTGACACAATCAGAGCTTCATACACTGCTCAAAAAAATAAAGGGAACACTTAAACAACACAATGTAACTCCAAGTCAATCACACTTCTGTGAAATCAAACTGTCCACTTAGGAAGCAACACTGAGTGACAATCAATTTCACATGCTGTTGTGCAAATGGGATAGACAACAGGTGGAAATTATAGGCAATTAGCAAGACACCCCCAATAAAGGAGTGGTTCTGCAGGTGGTGACCACAGACACTTCTCAGTTCCTATGCTTCCTGGCTGATGTTTTGGTCACTTTTAAATGCTGGCGGTGCTTTCACTCTAGTGGTAGCATGAGACGGAGTCTACAACCCACACAAGTGGCTCAGGTAGTGCAGCTTATCCAGGATGGCACATCAATGCGAGCTGTGGCAAGAAGGTTTGCTGTGTCTGTCAGCGTAGTGTCCAGAGCATGGAGGCGCTATCAGGAGACGTGGAGGAGGCCAACAACCCAGCAGCAGGACCGCTACCTCTGCCTTTGTGCAAGGAGGAACAGGAGGAGCACTGCCAGAGCCCTGCAAAATGACCTCCAGCAGGCCACAAATGTGCATGTGTCTGCTCAAACGGTCAGAAACAGACTCCATGAGGGTGATATGAGGGCCCGACGTCCACAGGTGGGGGTTGTGCTTACAGCCCAACACCGTGCAGGACGTTTGGCATTTGCCAGAGAACACCAAGATTGGCAAATTCGCCACTGGCGCCCTGTGCTTTTCACAGATGAAAGCAGGTTCAAACTGAGCACATGTGACAGACGTGACAGAGTCTGGAGACGCCGTGGAGAACGTTCTGCTGCCTGCAACATCCTCCAGCATGACCGATTTGGCATTGGGTCAGTAATTGTGTGGGGTGGCATTTCCTTGGAGGGCCGCACAGCCCTCCATGTGCTCGCCAGAGGTAGCCTGACTGCCATTAGGTACCGAGATGAGATCCTCAGACCCCTTGTGAGACCATATGCTGGTGCGGTTGGCCCTGGGTTCCTGCTAATGCAAGACAATGCTAGACCTCATGTGGCTGGAGTGTGTCAGCAGTTCCTGCAAGACGAAGGCATTGATGCTATGGACTGGCCCGCCCGTTCCCCAGACCTGAATCCAATTGAGCACATCTGGGACATCATGTCTCGCTCTATCCACCAACGTCACGTTGCACCACAGACTGTCCAGGAGTTGGCAGATGCTTTAGTCCAGGTCTGGGAGGAGATCCCTCAGGAGACCGTCCTCCACCTCATCAGGAGCATGCACAGGCGTTGTAGGGAGGTCATACAGGCACGTGGAGGCCACACACACTACTGAGCCTCATTTTGACTTGTTTTAAGGACATTACATCAAAGTTGGATCAGCCTGTAGTGTGTTTTCCCACTTTAATTTTGAGTGTGACTCCAAATCCAGACCTCCATGGGTTGAAAAATCTGATTTCCATTCTTTTATTTTTGTGTGATTTTGTTGTCAGCACATTCAACTATGTAAAGAACAAAGTATTTCAGAAGAATATTTAATTAACTCAGATCTAGGATGTTATTTTTGTGTTCCCTTTATTTTTTTGAGCAGTGTACATTACACTGATAAGTACAGTGCTCTTCTGTGTTCATCTTTATCTAGGCCTATCAAGAGAACAGTAGAGCTTCCATATTGTTATCCCAATTCTATTAATCTACTATTTTACTAACAGATAACATCTGCCCCTCGCACCTGCAGTAAAATATGGTAACAAAAGGAGAGTTTTATCCGTCTGTGCTACAGAAGGACAAAGTTTTATATTCCTCAGTGGCATAGTACTACTGAAATTACAACAAATTCTTAAATTGTTTTCTATGAATATTGAGTTTAAAAAATACTTTTATTATACAAGGTTCTCTTTAGGGGGCTTTAGTCCACAGTGCTACAAAAAGGGCAGTTTTTTTAAACCGCTTTTACCCTCTCTGTACCTGTATACACAGAGCTCAATGAGCACTGTCCGTATGATTGAGACCGCAACTTCCAGGACAGCAGATGTTTTTTGAACAAAAAGACGCACCTAGTATTTGGAGGAGGAAAATAAATAAATATATTTTCCATCAGACCTCAGATCAGACCCCCAAGCTCCATCGGTCGCAGATAAGACCCCCCCCCCCCCCAGTCTCCATTAGCCACAAATCAGCCTCAGATCAGACCCCCCAGCCCCATCAGCCTCATATTAGACCCCCATTCAGGCCCTCCAGCCCTTCTCAGCCTCAGATCGCACCCCCAGCCTCCATCAGACCTCAGATCAGACATAAAAAATAAATAAAAACCTTGCTTGCTCCGCAACCCTTCTTCCGGGTCCCTCTATGTACTGTTACCTGACACGCCTACGTGCACTGCGTCCTGCCGCTGTGTACGATTAAGATGCCGCAACGGGGACCTGAAAGAAAACCAGGGAAGGTGAGTACAGCCAGCGCAGTGCTGCCTTCACCTTCCCGTGCCTCCCACATGCTAATGATCGCTTCCATAATGGAAGTGTTTTATTACCATTCCGACTATAAGACACATTGCCAGTTTTCCCACATTTTTTGGGGACCAAATGCGTCTTCTAGTCCAAAAAAATACGGTAGTTACCTAGTCGAATAATAAAAAAAAATTTAAAATCCCAATAACACTATACCTTGAATTGTGTTAACAAAAAGTTTATGTGATGCAGTGACAAAAGAACAATTTTCCCAACGAATGCGCTTTATATATGAATAAAGAGGAGAAATGTAGTGGATAGAAATAAAAAAAACCTAACTTGGGGCTCTTTGACGCATGGTTCTGGCTTCTAGGATCTTCTCTGAAATTCCAGTTCCGCATGTTAACATCGGGTACAGAGTAAATAACCTCTTCAGCCAGACATTGACTGCAGCAGACCATGTGACCCCCGTCTGTACCCGCTGTTGATATGTTGGTCCTGAAAGTTTGAAGAAGACCCTAACCCAGAACCGAGTGTTGAGGAGCAGGTAAGTATGCAGGGTTGGTGGGGATTTGATAAGTTGATACGGGCATGGGCACCCACTTTAAGATAGGTAACTATCAACTGTTTGTCGTCGTCCCCCCTCCCTGGATGTGTGAGCACTGCATGAAGAGGTTAATTTTTTACTCTGCTCTGTGCAGACCATTGCAGTATTGCTGATATTGGCGTGAATTCGATAAATAGCCACTAGTAAGTATATATACAGTGTAAACAATAAAGGGAGCCAGGGGTCAGACACCCACCGATCTGATGTTGATGGCCTATCCTGATCATAGGCCATCAATATGGTGGACCCATTCCATCAGCTCAGAGACACCATTTATGGACATTTGTACAAGTGATAAAAGAAAAATGTACCGCATGTCTGTGCATAACAGTATAATAAAATGTCTACCCTACAAGGTAATCTAGTTTGCTGAGCTTGTGTTTCTAATGTATACATCAGTATAGCAGCAACATGTGTGACTTGTCGCATTTACTTATTAGGAGAACATGATCGACTCCAACCTAAGGACAAACACAAGATCCTTCCCCTGTGGGGAATATTGCTATCATTTCTAATATCCCAGCTCCTGATAGCCTATGAGCATAACTCTGCATATGAGTGAATTGCCTCTCCTTCATTGAGCAGTATCTTTTCTTTTCTTGTTTGGAACGTTACTCTCCCCCTGAGAAAATGGATAGACAATGCTATCCCATCCAGGTCGGAGTCTTGCAGCCCTGCAGTGTTTTCACTCGGGTCCCTCCCTATCAATATATACAGCTTCGCTGACGTCCGTGCCTCCCTTGCTGCAGGAATGCTGGCTTTGCTTGTCTGCGCCTGCGTGCCTGGAGTAGTTTGGACCTCGACAGAATGCTGCTTTTCCACTTTACGTGACACCCCTTCCTTATTTACCAGTCTGCCTGATTCAGAAGTAATTGGAGTAGTTGTATCCTCAGTTCTCATGTACATACTGTAGGCTTGCTTTATGAAAGCCTGGCGATGCTGCATTTGACTGATTGCTGTTTAACTCTTCCATAGGCTAGTTCAGATACCATCATCATGGCTTCTGGGATAGCAGACTATAACCGGACCGAGGCTGACCGACTCAATGAGGTTAAGGGGCATCTGGAAATTGCCTTACTGGAAAAGCACTTTTTGCGTAAGTACACTGTATCCTGGAAAACTATATTAAGTCTTTATGCCTGCTAGCAGTGTATGACCAGAATACATTTTTGGGTTTTACTATGGTGGTTCAGCGCCTTAGGGTACCTTCACACTTGCCTTAAAGTTTTCTGGTATTGAGTTCTGTCCTCGGGGGCTCAATACCGGAAAGAAACTGACCAGTTTTATCCTAATGCAGTCTGAATGGAGAACATTCCGTTCAGGATGCATCTTACGTTTTTTGGCCGGAGAAAATACCGCAGCATGCTGCAGTTTTCTCTCCGGCCAAAAATCCTGAACACTTGCCGGTATGCCGGATTCGGCATTAATTTCCATTAAAATGCAGTAATGCTGAGTCCTTTAAAAATGAGAAAAATAAATAAATACCGGTTCCGTTTTTCCGGATGACAACCGGAAAGACTGATCCGTTACTGCAATGCTTTTGTGAGACTGATCCGCATCCGGATCGGTTTCGCAAATGCATCTGTTTGGCGACGGAACTGCCTGCCGGAATCCTCTGCCGCAAGTGTGAAAGTACCCTTACACTGACATGTATGACGGGCCGCGGATATCATTATGTGCTTATGCTGTGTCATTGTTTGCTTTATTAAAACTTCATTTTGTGTTCTCAACCTTTGTACAATTAAGGAGCAAGGAGTATAGAGAATATGTTGTTGTTCTAGGACTCTGCCCTGGATATTGGACGGAATGCATTGTAGGAAAATAAAAAACACGTGGGAGAGTGGCCCAAGGGTCACTGAAAGGCTGTGGATGGGAGTGAGGTTAATTTTGACTATATGCAGTGGGACTCCCTCTCTCTCATGTATTTATCTGCCTTGGAGTTGTACGTCAATTTCCAGTGTCATTATTTTCCGTTAAATCTTGGCAATATTGGTCAATAAAATTAATATATACATACACCAGGGATGGATACAGACCACTCAGGGCTCTGTCTTTTCTGCTATCTCTGTGGAAAATTGGCAGATATAAACTTCCCTTGCAATGATAGGTAATGTCCCTGGTGGTCTAGGGTAGTCAAAATGCTGATATCTTTGGTGGAGGGTCATGTGACCAGGTAAATGGTTATGTCTCCTCCATTCTAACACACTGCACCAAACTCCCAACAGAACAAGTGCAGATGTCAGGTGCAGTACATTTGAACAGAGGAGACATCACATGGAGGTAATTTGCCTGGTGACATGACCCTCCATCAGCAGCCATTTTATAGACATGACCTCTGTGTGGACAGCACCAAAGACTTGACAAACAAGGGGGCATACCTTATGACGGGCATGCTCAACCTGCGGCCATTTGCTGAATGTCAGACAACCCCTTGAAGAGGACCTCATACTGTGTGGGAGCCACTTAGGGGGCATCACACAGTATGATGGGGCCTTACTCTGGGGGCCACCTCTCTGAGATTGAGGAACTCAAGGGGGCATCATTGGGTGTGGGGGTCACTTAAGGGGTCATAATATTGAGTAGCGGGCGCTTAGAGGACATCGCTTTGTGTGGGGGCCAGTTAAGGAGGCCTCATTCTGTGTGGGGCACTTAAGGGACATCCTGCTGTGCTGAGACATCCTGCTGAACAGGCCACTTAGTAGCATCCTAGGAGCATCAAACTGCACAGGGACACTAAGGGGGCATCATATTGTGAGAAAAGACATTAAGGAGGCATCAAACTGTGAGGGACGGCACTATCGGGGGCATCATACTCTTTCCCCCGAAGGACCTGCATTCACACGACCGTATGTATTTGCGGTCCGCAAAATAAGGATGATGTTCGTGTTTTGACTTTAATATATACCGTATTTTTCGCTTTATAAGATGCACCTGATGGTAAGATGCACCTAGGTTTTTGAGGAGGAAAATAAGAAAATAATATTTTGAACCAAAAGGTGTGCTTTTGGTAGGTTTTGAACTAATGGTGGTCTGTGGATGCCGCACTGTTATGGGGGGATCTGTGGATGATGCACTGTTATGGGGGGATCTGTGGATGATGCACTGTTATGGGGGGATCTGTGGATGATGCACTGTTATGGGGGGATCTGTGGATGATGCACTGTTATTGGGGGATCTGTGGATGATGCACTGTTATTGGGGGATCTGTGGATGATGCACTGTTATGGGGGATCTGTGGATGACACTGATGGGGGGATCTGTGGATGACACTGATGGGGGGGATCTGTGGATGACACTGATGGGGAGGATCTGTGGATGACACTGATGGGGGGGATCTGTGGATGACACTGATGGGGGGGATCTGTGGATGACACTGATGGGGGGGGGATTAGTGGATGACACTGATGGGGGGGATCTGTGGATGACACTGATGGGGGGGATCTGTGGATGACACTGATGGGGGGGATCTGTGGATGACACTGATGGGGGGGATCTGTGGATGACACTGATGGGGGGGATCTGTGGATGACACTGATGGGGGGGATCTGTGGATGACACTGATGGGGGGGATCTGTGGATGACACTGATGGGGGGGATCTGTGGATGACACTGATGGGGGGGATCTGTGGATGACACTGATGGGGGGGATCTGTGGATGACACTGATGGGGGGGATCTGTGGATGACACTGATGGGGGGGATCTGTGGATGACACTGATGGGGGGGATCTGTGGATGACACTGATGGGGGGGATCAGATGCATCAGTGTGGAGGGAGGAGGCGGAGACACTCATGGCGGGGCTCGGTGCAGTGACTCTACTCTAATACACCGGGCCCCGCAACTGTTAAATACATTCAATCCGATCTACCTATATCTAAATGTATACAGCACTGTTCGGTACTTACTGTAGTACCGTAAGTATAGCATTAAAGGGAACCTGTCACCGGGATTTTGGGTATAGAGCTGGGGACATGGGTTGCTATATGGCCACTATCACATCTGCAATAGCAATTCCCCATAGCTCTGTGTGCTTTTATTGTGTAAAAAAACCCCGATTTGATTCAAATTAACATAAGAGTCATATCTTACTTGTGTGACCAGAGAAGTCATATTTTCAAGCTCTGACTCATCTCAGGTTTATTTGCATATGTCTAAAAAAAAAAAAAGCACACAGAGCTATGGGGACTGGATATTGCGGATGTGCTAGCGGCCATCTAGCAACCCATGTCCTCAGCTCTATACCCAAAATACCGGTGACAGGTTCCCTTTAAGACGGCGCCGACCAGCAGCTCCCTCGGTCATACGCCGCCAGCGAAGTATCAGTGTGGAGGGACACTCATGGCGGGGCCGGCAGCTCCCTCGGTCATGCGCCGCCTGCCGCAGCTCCCTCCTCATGCGCCGCCTGCCTGCTTATCTCACTTTATGAATGAAGGGGCAGGCGGCGCATGAGGAGGGAGCTGGGGCAGGCGGCGCATGACCGAGGGAGCTGCCTGTCTGCGCCGTCTTAATGCTATACTTACTGTAGTACCGTAGGTACCGAACAGTGCGGTATACATTTAGATATAGGTAGATCGGATTGAATGTATTTAACAGTTGCGGGGCGTGTATTAGAGTAGAGTCACTGCACCGGGCCCTGCCATGAGTGTCCCCGCCTCCTCCCTCCACACTGATACTTCGCTGGCCGCGCTGTGCAGCATAACGGCCAGCGAAGTATCCGGTATCTGCTTTATAAGACGCACGGCCATTTCCCCCCCCACTTTTGGGGGGAAAAAAGTGCGTCTTATAAAGCGAAAAATACGGTATATATTTTTTTGTGAACCCATTGACAGCCAAGAATGGGACATGTTCTGTCTTTTGTGGAATTTACATATAGATGTGGAAAGCACATGGTAGACATCTGTGTGCTTTCCGCATCCATATGTCCGTTCCACAAAAGATAGAACACGTCCTATACTCGGCCGCAAAATGTGGTTCATGGACCTATTTAAAGAGGACCTGTCACCGCTCCTGACATGCCTGTTTTATTAGCTCCATGCATTCCCCATGTACTAACTATTCTGGAGCATCTATTCTTATGTCTCTATGTTGTACCATTCCTCTGTTATTTCTACTAGAAGTTATGAATGAATTGCTAGTAGCCTTCAGTAAGGGTACAGAGAGGTGGTAACCAGTTGGAGGGGGAAGGGGGGGGGGGTTGTACCTGCACAATCTGACTCTAATCAGTGCTGCCATTGTCAGACTGTGCAGGGACACCCCCTTTACTGCAGACTGCTAGCAAGTCATTCAGAAACTTCTAGTAGAAATAATCCAGGATTAGCACAACATAGTAAGGGCTCATTCAGACGGCCGTATGAATGAGTCCGCAAATTTGCGGAACGGGTGCAGACCCACTAATTTCAATGAGGCCGCAAAAGATGCGGACAGTGTGTGCTGTCTGCATCCGTAGTTCCTTTCGGCAGCACCTCAAAAAAGGTGGAGCATGTCCAGGTTCTCTTTAAGTCAATATGTCCGGGGGAAAAAACGGTTGCAGCACAGACGTCACATGGACATCATCCATATTTTGACTGCAAAATACTTAGTTGTGTGAATGCACCCATAGACTGTTGTTGCCAAACCTGCTGTTTTTGACGGTACCAGCCAGCAATCTAAAATGTATCGGGAGCGCCCAACTCTCTCTCCTGAAAGATGATGTTAGAGAAGGTTTGGTGCCTTGACGTTCAACGCCCAATCGTTGTTTTTTTTTCTCCTGGGAGATAAGCCACCGAGCCAAGCATGTATGTGTCGGGGAGAGTAGGGAGTGATAGCTGTTGGTTATTAGGCTGACATCTATTCAACGTGTAAGAGCATCTCAAGTCTATGCTGCTGTCATGTTTTAGAGAAATCTCATTTTGACATTGTGTTTCAGGCTCTTGAAGAAATGTCTGCTGGGCTGCTATGGTCTGGCCCACTTATGAAAGAGACCCACATTTCCTCCAAGCTCTCACAGATGATAGGAAACTGCTTTTTACTCGAGTTTTCAGTGTTGGTATTTTCTGATAATCTGTAAGCACCTATAGTTTAACTGCTCATGTATTGAAAAATAAAATCTAAAACCAATAGTACAGGCAAATATAAAAAACTTTGTAATCTATCATATCAGAGAAAAATGCTTTCTTCTCCCTGTACTAGGCTCTCCCTCCTCTTCATGAAGTCTCAGTTCACTGCTCAGATCCATCTCCAGTGAGGAGGTTCTGCCTGCTTACTCACTGAAGGATCAGATTACATCTAAGTCGATGGAAAGGGGAGGGGAGGAAGGGCTGCCGGAGACTGCTGCTTGCTAGTGATTTGCTGCCCTTAACGGCTTAGTTTTGCGGTGTAATGACTTCCATTATTAATGCTGAAAGCAAGAGCCCGTGTTTCTTCATGTCCTGTATATGGGCAGACATGATCCCAGCTAGCCTCCACCCAGGATAGATACAAGTCATGCAATTGTCAGAAATAGTGTTATTCCACATGGCAGCTGATCCTGAAAAAGAACCTGAAACGGCAGTTAAAGGATATGTGTCACAAAAAATGTATCTGCCAGTAAAAACCAAATAACATATCCATTTTTTCAAATCAGTTTTTATTTTCAGATTTTTTTAAATTTTATTCTATTCCCTGAACATGATTATGGGGGCGGCCATCTTGCCTGAGCTGTTCTTAACAGTATTTAGAAAGCGTTAAGAAAATTGCTTTATGGCAGCCACATGGGCCATAGACACAATAGCAGGGGCAGATTGGCCATAGACTCTATAGGGAAATTTCTTCATGGGCCGATGCCCAGGGTGCTGTCTGAGCTCTCAGGTACATAACTATTTGATCCTCTCAGCATTAATTAATACTAGAAGCATCAAATACTGCACTTGGCCGGTGGCTGCAGGCACACTCCAGAATTCAACTTTTGTCATCAGTACAGTGATAGTTAAGTACTGCAGCGTGGGTGGCAGTATTTTGTGCTGCACTGTGGTATTGGTGTCTACTGGAGCAGTATATGGCACTATATGGTGTAACACTGGTATTCGGTTCTGCTGGGGCTGCCCTTTAAGTTCCCAGTCCATCCCTGCACAATGGACAGGAGGGGACCCTATTGACTTATATGGGAGAGGTTTCTAGGCATGCTCTGTAACCTGTGCAGAGGTCATTGTACGATCACCTGCTGTGAATGGTGGATCCTGTCTTATCTATACACAGAGGGGATATCATTACAGGTAACTTCAGTAAAATGATCTGTACAGACCAAGAGGTGGTGTCTATTATTATTCTAATTGTCCCACGTGCAGCGAGCAACGTGCACACATTGATGTCACAGTACAATGAGTAACGTGCACACACAGTGATGTCACAGTACGTTGAGTAACGTGCACACACAGTGATGTCACAGTACAATGAGTAATGTACACACACAGTGATGTCACTATACAGGGAGTAACATACACACGCAGTGATGTCACAGTACAATGAGTAACGTACACACACAGTGATGTCACAGTACAATGAGTAACGTACACACACAGTGATGTCACAGTACGTTGAGTAACGTGCACACACAGTGATGTCACAGTACAATGAGTAATGTACACACACAGTGATGTCACTATACAGGGAGTAACATACTCACGCAGTGATGTCACAGTACAGGGAGTAACGTGCACACGCAGTGATGTCGCAGTACAGGAAGTAACGCGCACACGCAGTGATGTCACTATACAGGGAGTAACATACACACGCAGTGATGTCACAGTACAGGGAGTAATGTGTATACACACAGTGATGTCACAGTACAGGGAGTATTGTGTACACACAGTGATGTCGCAGTACAGGGAGTAATGTGTACACACACTGATGTCACAGTGCAGGGAGTAACGTGCACATGCAGTGATGTCACTATACAGGGAGTAACATACACACGCAGTGATGTCACAGTACAGGGAGTAATGTGTATACACACAGTGATGTCGCAGTGCAGGGAGTAACGTGCACACGCAGTGATGTCGCAGTACAGGAAGTAACGCGCACACGCAGTGATGTCACTATACAGGGAGTAACATACACACGCAGTGATGTCACAGTACAGGGAGTAATGTGTATACACACAGTGATGTCGCAGTGCAGGGAGTATTGTGCACACGCAGTGATGTCACAGTACAGGGAGTATTGTGCACACGCAGTGATGTCGCAGTACAGGGAGTATTGTGTACACGCAGTGATGTCGCAGTACAGGGAGTATTGTGTACACACACTGCTGTCACAGTACAGGGAGTAACGTGCACATGCAGTGATGTCGCAGTACAGGGAGTATTGTGTACACGCAGTGATGTCGCAGTACAGGGAGTATTGTGTACACGCAGTGATGTCGCAGTACAGGGAGTATTGTGTACACGCAGTGATGTCGCAGTACAGGGAGTATTGTGTACACGCAGTGATGTCGCAGTACAGGGAGTATTGTGTACACGCAGTGATGTCGCAGTACAGGGAGTATTGTGTACACGCAGTGATGTCGCAGTACAGGGAGTATTGTGTACACGCAGTGATGTCGCAGTACAGGGAGTATTGTGTACACGCAGTGATGTCGCAGTACAGGGAGTATTGTGTACACGCAGTGATGTCGCAGTACAGGGAGTATTGTGTACACGCAGTGATGTCGCAGTACAGGGAGTATTGTGTACACGCAGTGATGTCGCAGTACAGGGAGTATTGTGTACACGCAGTGATGTCGCAGTACAGGGAGTATTGTGTACACGCAGTGATGTCGCAGTACAGGGAGTAACGTGCACATGCAGTGATGTCGCAGTACAGGGAGTATTGTGTACACGCAGTGATGTCGCAGTACAGGGAGTATTGTGCACACGCAGTGATGTCGCAGTACAGGGAGTATTGTGCACACGCAGTGATGTCGCAGTACAGGGAGTATTGTGCACACGCAGTGATGTCGCAGTACAGGGAGTATTGTGCACACGCAGTGATGTCGCAGTACAGGGAGTATTGTGCACACGCAGTGATGTCGCAGTACAGGGAGTATTGTGCACACGCAGTGATGTCGCAGTACAGGGAGTATTGTGCACACGCAGTGATGTCGCAGTACAGGGAGTATTGTGCACACGCAGTGATGTCGCAGTACAGGGAGTATTGTGCACACGCAGTGATGTCGGAGTACAGGGAGTATTGTGCACACGCAGTGATGTCGCAGTACAGGGAGTATTGTGCACACGCAGTGATGTCGCAGTACAGGGAGTATTGTGCACACGCAGTGATGTCGCAGTACAGGGAGTATTGTGCACACGCAGTGATGTCGCAGTACAGGGAGTAATGTGTACACGCAATGATGTCGCAGTGCAGGGAGCAACGTGCACAAACTCTGATCTCACATACACTGTAGTGTTGTTTATGCAGATTTTCCGCTCAGATTTGAACACAGATTTTTCTGAGATCTCGCCATTTACATTGCAAAGGATGACATCTGCTCTTAGAATCCGTAGAATTGACATGTTGTGGATTTCAAAATCAACATGTCAGTTTCCGAGCACACAATTTCTGCACCATGTAGATGATATTTCGAAAATATCACCCACTTCCTGTAGCTGGTACCGTCTTATGCTGCAGAGTATTCACACGGAAACCCACACAGAAAATCCACATCTAATACGCACCATGTACATATACCCTTAGGGGAATAAGGTGTACAAACAGTGATGTCACAGGGAGGGATAGAACAAAAGGTTTTACCAGGTGCTATCAGAAAGTGAGACCACACGTAATTGACCAAAAAAAGTTAAAACGGAGTTAAAAATGAAGATCAAGCAGGTATAATGTGTTTGAGGCGGTCCGCCTTCTTCCTCAGATACAGATGACCTATTGTTACTTCAAGCCTTATATAGACTAACCGAAATGTAGAACAAAAATGTACTGGGAGGGACGCAGCACATTACATGTGAACAGTTATTAGACAACACAGAAATTCCTGTTCAGAATTGAAAGAGAGCGTTAAGATGGTATGCAAAATACTACCAATGGCATGGATAGGATAATGTGTGGGGGAAAATGCATGGAGGGTACTGAGCGAGTGTTGGAGTATAGCTGAACAACCATGATGTGCTTTTCGTTGGAGCTGCTTGATGTGTGTGTAGTGACTAATCTGAACACACAGTGATTAGAGATGAGCGAAGTTCTTCAAAATCCGATTCAGCTTCTTTACCGATTTTTACAAAAAAATTAGCTTTGTGATGAATTACTTCGAAGCAGATGAAGCAAATTTTTTGTAAATAGTGGGTGCAATGACCGTGAACAGCGATTGCGCTGCTCCCAGGCACTCAGATACTGCGTTCATCACTGATCGTGGCATCTGACATAAATATTAAGGTCTGTAATAACAAAAAATAAAATAAAATCATACTTGCCTCATCCATTTGATCGTGAAGAGTCCGCCACTGCCATCTTGATTGAAGATCCAACGCAGCGCGTGTTGACCTCATTACATTGGCCGGCGTTGTGACGTCATACGTCAGCGTGCATGAGATTTCGCGCGGGATCTTCACTCAAGATGGCAATGATGGGCTCTTCAAACGCAGATAAGTGTGTTTATTTTTATTTTTTTACCCCATTTCAGGGAAAATCGATTCGTTATCACGAAGCACGAGGAGATTTGGCTATGTGACGAATCAAATTTTCCCTGAAATTCGGACAAAGTCCACTTCGGACAGTTTGATTCGCTCAACAGTAACAGTGATGTCACAGCATGGAGTAACATACACAGTGATGTCACAGTGCGGGTAGTAATGGGCGCGCAGAATGAGGTTACAGTACAGTGACTTGCGTGAACACAGTGATGTCAAAGTAGAGGGAGCAACATGTACACAGTGATGTCACAGTAAAGGAAATATTGTGCAGATACACAGTGATGTCACAGTACACAGTGATGTCACATACAGGGAATAACTTGCACAAACAGTGTCACAATAATGGTAATAATGTGCCCACACAGGGATCTCACAATAATGGTAATGTGCCCACACAGATGTCACCGTACAAAGAGTTACCTGCATACACAGTGATGTCACAGTAAAGGTAATATTGTACACACAGTGATGTCACAATAATGACAATGTGCCCACACAGAGATGTCACAGTACAAAGAGTTACCTGCACACACAGTGACGTCACAGTACAAGAAGTAACATGCACAGGTGCGGTACAGTACAGGGAGCAAGGTACACACAATGATGTCAGAGGGAATAATGTGCAAACACAGTGATGTCACAGTACAGGCAACAGGATACACAGTGATGTCAAAGTACAGGGAATAATGTAAACTTTAATGGGATAATATATAAAATTTGCAAAGCTGAAAAGCACTCTTCATCAATATATGCTTTTTAAAGGTGAGCTTTAGTATAGTTTTTTGCTTTACTCTGATTGCAGTCCACAGCGATATAATTTATGATATTTTGTGCAGAAGTGTAATGGAGAGGTTAATTCATTATAAACAACACAATGGAAATCGCATTGGGACCGTCTCCTACTACAGCGGGAAGCACGCTGGACTTTCCAACTCGACACGGTATCCCCTAGAGGCCGGAATGAACATCTCCATTTTGGCTGCTTTCTATAGTGCCGTCCCAAATGAAGATTTTGTCCTCCCCAAAAATACAACGGGAAAAAAACCCTACTTTTTTCCCCCCCCCCCCCCCCCCCCCCTTTCTTAATTTGGAGGAATGGGTTACACCTTGTGTGGTGCCTACTATCCGCTTTTGGGTCACTTTTCTAGCCAATGCCGGTAAATTAAAACATTAAAACCGCAAGAAATATTAACTAACCAACATATACCCATATCGGGGTTGCCTGGATGTGCATTTTATGGACATATGTCCCGTTGCCCATAGATACACTCCTATACGGTGCCTATACATCAATATGCCTGTATACACGGACCGAATGTATATCCATATTGTGTCCACTTTATGCCCTATATAGGTCCACAGTGTACATCTGGTGCAAAGTGTCTCCATATCCATATTGTCTATACTGTGGAACCTTTTCCGTACGTCACTTATGGTAGCATAAAAACGTCATGCTCTTCTGTGGGCATCATGGCGCAGGCGCAAGCATCGCCCCATATGAGCTGTACTTTGGATCCTGGTAGATTGTTTCACGCATGCGCCGCCTAGACGTCCTGCATCTACTCACGTGATCACATCACGTCATTACATCGCGCGTCGCGCTTATGTTAATGCGCACGCGCCATGTTCATACGGCGTGAGGGCATGACGTTTGCCATGATCACATTATGTGAGGGCAGACGTCATCACGGGCCGCCGCCATACCTGGCGATGGCTGACGTCATTATAGCGCGCGTCGCACGGACATGCTGACGCAACGCTTTAAAAGGGAGGCGCGCTCCTGCAAAGACCAGGTAATATCTATGCCTGCGGCCTCAACCTGCGTACTGCAAGAAGGGAGGGGGTTGTTTCATCTGCTCCCCTTTCCTTTTCCCTATATGTTGTGCACCTATCTGTGCACTCCACTCCACCTGGGAGCCATTGCTCCTGGTGGCTTCTGCATTTGCTGGTGACTATATTATCTCCAGCAAATAATTTACATCTTCTGGCCCATTCTATATATACTCCCCTGATGAGAGGATTGTTTTTTTCTTTGCCTCAGAAACGTGCATGTAGGGATCTTCTCAGGGCCAAACAGGGACCACAATTCCAGGGTTAGGTTCCGGACGGGGACCCAACTAGTGGGATACCCCGTGGTTAGACCAAAGGGTTATCGTAGGGTCCTGAGGGTCGACTAGGGATAGTAAGGAACATCTTCCTGTGATCCCTTTACAGTGTGCTGACTCTCGAACTGCCGAAGTGGACCACCCTGATCAGAAACATCGAAACAAAGGTGTCCGGAGTATCCACCATCTGTAGGGTAGGACACCTGGTTTTTCAGCGGTGCCGCCGCGCACCATATGTGTTGGGTGTAACTGTGTATACCGTGTTGCACGGTTTCCTTTGACACCCATATCATTATATGTTCTCTGTTGTTTTGTTGTGTGTTGTTGTGCATTTTGTTCATGCTGTGAAATACCTGTCTGCATTATATGTTTGCCATCGGTATATAAGGTGTTAGCGTATTTCAATGCTGATACCTTATTTATTGTGCGGCTCGGGTACCAGTACATACCTGTTCCTGTTACCCCCAGTGTCCCACATTCTTTGAACCAGTGAGGACACAGCTGTTACCGTTCTCTCACAGCCCCCCCCCCCCCTCCACCTTGGGGAAGTGGAAAACGGTATTGTGTATTCAGCTTTTTTACACACACGTGGTGCCGGCACATATTGACTGCCGCCGACCCGTTCTATTGTCTGGGTACTAGTGCATACCAGCTCTTGTTACCTCCTGTGTCCGACACTACCTGAATAAGTGTGGACACAGTTGTTACCGTTTTCACCAAGTACCCCTCCCTGACTGTGGGGCATTGGAAACGGTTTTGTGTATTCAGCCTATTGTTATTTTGAGGGATCTATCCCATTTATTCTATATTAAAAAGTAAAAGTTAAGTATTAAATAATCCAGATCACTAATTACCGATTTCTATGACTCATGACTTCATTATACATGAATATCCATTTTCTCTGATTTGCTAGATTTAAGCGTCATAAAACATATCCTCATCGGATCTATGTGATTTCCTTAGATTGGCATTAATTGTAAATGCTGAATAAATGTGGGTTTTGCTTTAGTGACTATAACACGTGTTTTGTCCTCTTTATTTGTGAAATCCTACTACCAGTAAGAGGCTCTTACAACTAAGGCACCATGGATGCAAATTCAGGTGATACAGCATGTTCATTAACATTATAAGCCCCGAGTAGGGTTTCACATCACCATTCTGCACCCAATAGTAAGTTCAGTTGCAACACTGTACATTATGAATGGTTATACTTATCCCTTATCCACATCAGAAGAATAAGGTTCCAGAGTCCCTGAAGTGAATGAAGAGGGGGTCATGCATGTCTGATGCCACTCTATTCAACGCCAAGCCTGCTGAAGAGAAGCAGAGTACAGTGCTCCTTCACTCCGAAGACCCCAGCACCTTGTGATTGGGGTGGGTCCCAGTGGTCAGACCCTCACTGATCAGATCCTGTGGATTGGGGATAAGTTTTAACCACTTCCCCTCCTCTTCAGTATTTCTACTTCTGTAATATAATTTAAACCAGTCCTGTGCGGCAGCTCAAATATATTTCACCATTCAAGGGAGTAAAAAATAGGGCGGACCCCTGTTCTTGGAGAGTTACCCTAAGGCCTCTTTCACACGACCGTTTGTTTTTTTTCCCCCCGTTTACGGGCCGTTTTTTGCGTTCTGTATACGGAACCTTTTTATTTCAACGGTTCCGCAAAAAAAATAAAAAAAGTACTCCGTTTCCGCATTTCCATTTTTCCGTTTTGTTGAAAGCTAGAACATGTCCTATTATTGCCCGCAATCAATTTTTTCTGTGTAATTACTGTATACTATATATGCCATACAGAGAAACGGAAACGCAATGGAAACTAAAAACGGAACAACCGATCCGTGAAAAACGGACCGCAAAACACTGGAAAAGCCATATGGTCATGTGAAAGAGGCCTAAGGGTATGTTTTCCCCTCACCCATTACGGCACCCATGTGACCGGGACCTCCTATCCAGGACAGGAAATCTGATGAGATAAAAAGGTTCACACCCCCACCACACCTCAGTTCAGGTTTCCTGTCCTCCGGATACAAGGTACTTGAGGAGTTCCCTTTCTTTTTGGTTCTCTCCTCGGATGGCTGGGGAAGGCCAGGGTCTACCATACCGTAACTGGACCCATCCCTGGTGATGCAAATCTCTCAGCGGAGCAGTTGCCTAAGTCTTCCTTTTATCCTGCACCCTCCCAGGCATCTTGGGGAGCCGCTGTGGCCGTGTTCAGGCGGCTGCCGGTTCATGGCTGTGGTAGCGCCGGCGTCCCATTGCCAAAATGGCGGATCGAGGCTCAGAGATGCTCGGCGCATGCGCAATATCAAGCGCTTCCGGCGCATAGACGTCACTTCCGGTGGTGCCGCTGGAGCTGGAAGTATGAGAGCGTGGATTAGGCGGTCCTTTTAAAAACAGGACATGGGAAGGAGCCGAGGTGTGTTGAAAAAAATACGGCAGCAGGAGGAGGCAGCCAGCCGTGGACGCACACAGTGTTGTGCAGTATCTGGAGCAGATGCATATTATCTTGGATCCAGGTGATACCGGACACGCCGACTCCGTGGTAACCTCGAGGCGTGTTGTATGCTGGGTTTTGTATGCTTTTTTGTTTGTAGGTTGCTAAAGTTCCTAAAAAAGCCTCTGGGAAAACCAAGCATAAAGAATGTGGGGGGTGTAAAGTGCCCCTGTCCTCTACTTACGTTAAGCCACCCTGTCAATCATGTATTGATGAGCTAGTGATGGAAGAATCCCATAGCTTTTCAAAATCCATTAAAGCCTTAGTGCGGTCAGAAGTTAAATCCTCTTTAAAATCCTTCAGGCAAAGCCGAAGGATCCCAAATTCTAGTAAATACCTGTTTGAGGAATCCGTCTCTAGCGCATGGGACAAGGCACCTTTAGTTGATGCATCGGTAGCCAACATTGCCAGGAGATCAGACCTTCCTTTTGAAGACCTAGGCTGTTTAGGAGATCCCTTAGATAAAAAGGTGGATATTTATCTTCGGCGGTCATAGGAATGGGCATCGACAAGTCTCAGACCAGCTATTGTGGCCTCTCATGGGTGTCTAGGTCTTTAAGGTTATGGCTGGGTCAGTTAGAATCCCACATCAGAGACTAAACCGCAAGGGAAGATTTACTTGCTTCTCTACCAACCTTTCATAAGGCAGCAGATTTTTGGGCGGACGCCTCCACTGATGTAGGGAGATTTTCGGCTTTGTCAAACGCAGCCAGGCGGGCTGTATGGCTTAGGTCTTGGAGAGGAGATCAGGGCTGAAAGTCTAGACTTTGCTCACTCCCATGTGAAGGCTCTAGACTTTTTGGCTCTTCTCTTGATGAGATTCTAGAGAGCCTCGGACAACAAAAAGAAGTTTCCAGTTCCGCAGAATTTAATTTTTTTTCGCAAATGTCAGGCCGGTTTCAAAAGTCAAAAGAACAAGCTGCAGGTAAGGAGAAAGAAGGTCCCGGAGACAAATAGAGTTCCTCTATCAGCTTTCCTTTAATTTTCGCATAAAGTTGACAGACATCACCACCCTCCACATGACATAATGTTGACGCGTTTCGGGTAGACACCTTAGTCGTATGTTACGACTAAGGGTGTCTACCCGAAACGCGTCAACATTGTCATGTGGAGGGTGGTGATGTCTGTCAACTTTATGCGAAAATTAAAGGAAAGCTGATAGAGGAACTCTATTTGTCTCCGGGACCTTCTTTCTCCCTACCTGCAGCCTGCCACGGGAACACTCCCCTAGGGCCTCTGGAGCCGGGACCATATACTCTACGACGGAGGTGAGCTGGATCATATGTTTATCCGTCAAAAGAACAAGCAAAGTAATAGAAATGAAAGACAGATTCTCTAGGAAGTCTGGGGGTTTGCTGTTGAGAACCCAGGACAACAAACCCAAAGACAAATCTCAATGATGCCAGAAGTCAGCTGGGAGGAAGACTGTCTCATTTCCTTCCAGCTTGGAAATCTGTGTCCCAAAACAAATGGATTTAAAATTTAAAAGAAAAAGGATTCCGACTGGAGTTTCTTATCCAGAAGATCTTTTTGTCCAGACAGTCTGCCCCAAGAAAAGAGGGAGGCACTGCAGTCAGAGGTTTTTTCCCTGTTACACAAGGGAGTTCTTTGCCCAGTTCCCCTAGCAGAAAGAGGCAAGGGTTTTTTATTCCCCTTTGTTCCTAGTAAAGAAACCGAATGGGTCTTTCAGGGTTGTACTAAATCTCAAAAGACTGAACAAATCCCTACTGTACAAAAAGTTCAGGATGGAAACAATCAAATCTACGTTGAATCTTCTCTTCCAGGGGTGCTGGATAGCAAGCCTGAACCTAGAGGACGCATACTATAGAAACATAGAATGTGTCGGCAGATAAGAACCATTTGGCCCATCTAGTCTGCCCAATAATCATGTCCCAATTCATCCTGCCCCCCAAAAGTTTTTAAGAACTGCAGTATGGGTTCAGGGGAAGTTATTACATCTTCAGTACAAAGCTCTTCCCTTCGTATCCTCCTTTCTTCATTTATGTCAGGAAATTTTCTGTTTAGCGGAATCAAGGAGACTCTTCCTTTCTGCAATACACCTGAAAGGGAAGGAAAATACTGTAGTGGACTTTTTAAGCAGAGTCCCCGTAAGGCAGGGAGATTGGTGCTTGAACAAAGAAGTCTTCTGTCAAGTAATTCAGAAGTATGGTCTACCAACAGTGGACCTGTTTGCCTCCCGATCCAACAGTAAGGTAGAAAGATTTTTCTCCCTACATTTTTTGGACAACCCATTGGCACTGGATGGGTTAGCCCAAGACTGGAGTCTGGAATTGTGGTACGCCTTCCCTCCCTTCTGCCTTATCCCTCAGGTGTTAAACAAAGTACAGAAAGAGGGAGCCTCGATCATCTTAATAGCCCCAAAATGGCCCAAGAGGTCATGGTATTCGAGTCTGCAGAAACTGGCAATTTACCCTCCCTTCACCTTACCGTTGACGGAAGATCTCTTTTTTCAGGGTCCACTTCTTCACCCCGATCCAGAAATACTTCACTTGTTGGCATGGATGTTGAGAGGAAAATCTGGTTAGCAAGGGACTTGTCAGATAAGGTGGTTTCCACAATGCTGAAGAGTAAAAAAGAGGTTACCTCTAAAAAATATATAAAGGTCTGGAATGTATTCTCTTCCTTTTTAGGTCATACATCTTAAAGCTTCAACCTTGAAGGTCCAGGTAGCCGCCCTGAGTTACTTTTTTTAAAATTTAAAATTAGCAGAGCATCCCTGGGTCAGGAGATTTTTATCGGCTGCCTCTAGGGCACATCCTTCCCTCAGATCCTTGTCCCCTCCTTGGGATCTGAATACAGTTCTTACAGCTCTATCTCACCATTTGAACCATTAAGTGACATTTCTATTAAGATTCTCTCTTACAAGTTGACCTTCCTTTTTGCTATAACTTCGGCTAGAGGGGTATCTGAAATTCAAGCCATTTCTGCCTTTCCTCCATATACTATGATCCTGGACAGAGGTCGCAATAACGCCTGTACAAGCGTCATAGACGCCTGTTCAGGCCATTTTACTCCCTGGAAAAAGTCTAAGGCGTACCAATACGCCTTAGACTTTTCCCTGTCATTCAACAGCGCAGTGAGCGCTGTGAACGGCACAGGCAGCGCAGCGATGCTGCTGCTGCCTGAAACAACCAATAACAAGGCTCCTTACAGTGAGGAGCTTTGTGATTGGTCAGTTTGAGCGGCTGCCGGAGCTTATGGCACACCGCTCTGAAGTGAGGAAGGAGGCGCGCGATCCTCACTGGCGGGGTAAGTGGCCTTGCTGGGAAATTTAGTGGTGGTCTGAGCGCCTTGTTTTTCTCTATAATGATGAGTCTGAAGCCTCCGCGAGCGCCGGCTCTCCTCCCTGCTGAGTGCGGTACTGAAGACAGCCTCAATAGAAGGTCTAGGGGACTGTCTTCACTACCGCGCTCAGCAGTGAGGAAAAGTGGCTGAGCGCTTCAGACTCCTGCTTATAGAAGTCAGCGGGGGACACGCCAACAGGAGACCTCCATAACGGACCGACCTGTCACCCGTAGACCTCTACCTAGGTCACCTGTCAGCTTTCCTATGAATCCATCAAGGATAATTCATTGCAGCATGTTCCATCAGACGCTGAGCTAGGGATATTGTGCGCTATAAGGATTTCTTCTGTAATGCGGCGCCACATGGTGCTACAAGGACTGCATGTGGCCATTTACAGCCTCCAGGACATACAGTCCCTCTGTATAATCCAATAACCACAGCGGTGGTGGCAATTTTGTGGCATTATCTGGTGGCATGAGATGCAATGGGTCATGGAAGACAAACTCCTCTTTATAGCAAGATCAAGCATAACACAAAATGACAGCCTCTAGATCAGGGATCAGCAACCTCTGCCTCTCCAGCTGTGCTGAAACTACTACTCCCAGTATCCTCCTTTCACTTTTTTAGGAGTTACAAGAACAGCTGAGCAAGTGTGCATGCTGGGTGTTGTAGTTTCACAGCAGCTGGAGTGCCGAAGGTTGCTGCTCCCTAGATCTACAGGCAAGCCTGGTGGTTATCACTGCGTGATGTCATCATCCAGATCCACAACATGTGACTGTTGTAATAATCTCCTAAGATTCTTTTATTGAATGAACCCTTGGATTTAATAACTGGTTGAACCTCCTTTGGCAGCAATAACTTCAACCAAACGTTTCCTGTAGTTGCAGATCAGACGTGCACAACGGTCAGGAGTATTCTTGGAATGTCTGGTGTGAATCGCTTTCTTGAGGTCATGCCACAGCATCTCAATCGGGTTGAGGTCAGGACTCTGACTGGGCCACTCCAGAAGGCGTATTTTCTTCTGTTTAAGCCATTCTGTTGTTGATTTACGTCTATGTTTTGGGTCGTTGTCCTGTTGCAACACCCATCTTCTGTTGAGCTTCAGCTGGTGGACAGATGGCCTTAAGTTCTCCTGCAAAATGTCTTGATAAACTTGGGAATTCATTTTTCCTTTGATGATAGCAATCCGTCCAGACCTTGATGCAGCAAAGCAGCCCCAAACCATGATGCCCCCACCACCATACTTCACAGTTGGGATGAGGTTTTGATGTTGGTGTGCTGTGCCTCTTTTTCTCCACACATAGTGTTGTGTGTTTCTTCCAAACAACTCCACTTTGGTTTCATCTGTCCACAGAATATTTTACCAGTACTGCTGTGGAACATCCAGGTGCTCTTGTGCAAACTGTAAACATGCAGCAATGTTTTTTTGGACAGCAGTTTTTTTTGGACAGCAGTGGCTTCCTCGGTGGTATCCTCCCATGAAATCTATTCTTGTTTAGTGTTTTACGTATCGTAGATTCGCTAACAGGGGTGTAATCATATGCCAGAGACTTCTGTAAGTCTTTAGCTGACACTCTAGGATTCTTCTTCACCTCATTGAGCAGTCTGCGCTGTGCTCTTGCAGTCATCTTTACAGGACGGCCACTCCTAGGGAGAGTAGCAGCAGTGCTGAACTTTCTCCATTTATAGACAATTTGTCTTACCGTGGACTGATGAACAGCAAGGCTTTTGGAGATACTTTTATAACCCTTCCCAGCTTTATGCAAGTCAACAATTCTTAATCGTAGGTCTTCTGAGAGCTCTTTTGTGCGAGGCATCATTCACATCAGGCAATGCTTCTTGTGAAAAGCAAACCCAGAACTGGTGTGTGTTTTTTATAGGGCAGGGCAGCTGTAACCAACACCTCTAATCTCATCTCATTGATTGGACTCTAGTTGGCTGACACCTCACTCCAATTAGCTCTTGGAGATGTCATTAGTCTAGGGGTTCACATACTTTTTCCACCTGCACTGTGAATGTTTACATGGTGTGTTCAATAAAAACATGGTAACATTTAATTCTTTGTGTGTTATTAGTTTAAGCAGACTGTGATAGTCTATTGTTGTGACTTAGATGAAGATCAGATCACATTTTATGACCAATTTGTGCAGAAATCCATATAATTCCAAAGGGTTCACATACTTTTTCTTGCAACTGTATGTAATTGTCCATGTTGCCACCTTTGCTGGCTGGATTAAGTTTTCCATCACATTATACACCGCTCGTTTCCAGGGGTTATGACCACCCTGCAATCCATCAGTGGTGGCCGTGCTTGTACACTATAGGAAAAAGCGACGACCTATGTGCGCTCCCACTGTCCTGGCGACCAGAGAGGCCGATACTTTTTCCTGTAGTTGTGTGCAAGCACGACTACCACTGATGGATTGCAGAGTGGTCGTAACCATGGAAACAAACAGTGTATAATGTGATGGAAAATTAATCCAGCTAGCAAAGGAAGCAATATGGACAATCACAATACATTAGTAAGTGCCTTTTATTAGCTTTCTCTACATGATGAATCCCACTTGCTGAAGTGAGACAACCCCTTTAATGTTTGAAACCATTGTAACTTGCATCCATAACTCTATAAAAAAAAAAGGGGAATTGATTCAAAGACCCCAAAATAAGAGAAAATGAAGGTTTTAAGAAAAATAAGCAGATAACTAATCCAGTAAAAGCATGTCCTTTCATATAACAGTCATGGATACATGTGGAAAGCTGTAAATACGGTAACTTTCTATGACTAGGACAGGAACTTCCTTAGAGTCCTGTATAGCACACAGTGTACCAGAAAAATAAAATGGGGCTGCCCTTTACCCCACTTATAAAGGAGCAGCTTACCCCGGCCCAGACCGTACAGGACATGTAGTGCCGCACTACACTGTAAACAACTTATACATATGATTTACCAGAGAAATGGCGTTGTTGTTGTTTGGTTGCATCGGAGTCTGAGGCGTTGTATGTTGGGTCTAGTTTCAACTTGTGATGGCCCAGGAAAGACCATTGTAGAAAATATTGTATCTTGAGGGACAACTGTATAAATTTTTACTGATCTCAAATTTTTATTCCCCCCCTTTTTTTTTGATTTGTCACAGAGGAAGAGCTCAGGAAGCTACGGGAAGAGACCAACATTGAAGCGTTAAAGCAGGACCTGGAAAAGGAAAGGCAAAAAAGGGTTGAACTGGAACAGAAGATGACTGAATTGACGAAAGCAAGGTAATGTAAACTCAAGTTTTAAAGAGGACCTGTCGCCACAAAATGCAGTCTGCAGCATGTTATAGAGCAGGAGGAGCGGAGCAGATTAATATATAGCTTTATGGAAAAAGATTCAGTGAAACTTGTAATCGATTTATTTTTCTCTCCTTATTGTAACTTAAAGGGGTTCTCCCGTGAATAATGTGGAAAAAAAAGAATCACACATCATATAGTACATGACAATTTCTTTCTACCAAAGCTAGAACCAGTCCTGTACCTAACATGGATCCAGAGATCTCCTCATTCATTGCTCTGCTAGATTTATATCAAGCTGGCAGCCCAAGGGGAGTGTCTTCTCTGCTGCAGCTAAGGGGGCGTGTCTCAGCTCTCCCTATCACAGCCCAAGGGGAGTGTCTTCTCTGCTGCAGCTAAGGGGGCGTGTCTCAGCTCTCCCCATCACAGCTCAGGGGAGTGTCTTTTCTGCTTGAGCTAAGAGGGCGTGTGTCAGCTCTCCCTATCACAGCTCAGGAGGCAGTTGATGGATAAAACTGAGCATGTGCGGCCATCTCAGCTGAAACAGCATGCTGGATCTAAAAGCACTAGTGTGAAACTAGCCTTAATAATTACTGCTGTTCATTGTTATGTGCTCAGCACAAAGCAGAGTGGGAGCATGGAGTCTTGGCAGTTTTAAAACCTCGCTTTTAGTGACTTTTTTTATAAAAGTTTTGTAAAAAATTATATTAAAGGGGTTATCCGAGTTATTTTTTTGTTCTTTCTATGTTCCTAACTAAGCAAATGTAACAGCTTTCCAATTAACTCACTTTATCTCCAGTGGCTGGTTTCTCAGATTTCACTGAGGGTCACATGACCTGTGATGTCAGCTTCTCTCCCTGCTCTGATAAAGGTCGTTTACAAGCCTGTAAATGAGACCTCACTGTGCTGGCCACGCCCCCCTTCACTGCCGTCTGCTCTCTCTCTCTCCTAAGATTCTTAACCCCTTCAGCTGCACATACTGGCTAAATGCAGCAGGCAGTGAGGAGACAATTCTGGGCACAGGATCTGACAGACTAGAGAGAGCATTGCACAAGAAGGTAGGGGGAAGATCCTGTGTGTATTAGCAGTGTCATTATACAAGTGGGACTTGTAGTTCTACACATACAAGTTGCTGTTGATTCTCCCAGCACTCAGGGCAGCTCTTGTATCCACTCCCTTAGCAGTGTCATTATACAGCTTGGACTTGTAGTCCTACACATACAACATGCTGCTGATTCTCCCAGCAGGCAGACATGTCACTCAGGGCAGCTCTTGTATCCACTCCCTTAGCAGTGTCATTATACAGCTGGGACTTGTAGTCCTACACATACAACATGCTGCTGATTCTCCCAGCAGGCAGACATGTCACTCAGGGCAGCTCTTGTATTCACTCCCTTAACCGTGTAATTATACAGCTGGGACTTGTAGTCCTACACATACAACATGCTGCTGATTCTCCCAGCAGGCAGACATGTCACTCAGGGCAGCTCTTGTATCCACTCCCTTAGCAGTGTCATTATACAGCTGGGACTTGTAGTCCTACACATACAACATGCTGCTGATTCTCCCAGCAGGCAGACATGTCACTCAGGGCAGCTCTTGTATCCACTCCCTTAGCAGTGTCATTATACAGCTGGGACTTGTAGTCCTACACATACAACATGCTGCTGATTCTCCCAGCAGGCAGACATGTCACTCAGGGCAGCTCTTGTATCCACTACCTTAGCAGTGTCATTATACAGCTGGGACTTGTAGTTCTACACATACAGTGTTGGACTGGGGTACCTAGGGCCCACCAGTAAAATATATTATTAGGGCCCACCGTACGGATACATTCAAATATAATAAATAATCTAACATTTTTTTATATGCTAAAAAATGTTTTTTTATATGGACATAGGCTGAGTGAGGTGTTTTACATTGAATATATGTATGTAGTGCAGTAAGTCTACTGTGTTATGTGCCACTTGTGCAGGGGGTGGGAGACTAGGGGCCCACTTTGCTCAGGGGCCCACCGGGGGATTACCCTGTATCCCTGTGGGCCAGTCCGAGCCTGTACACATACAACATGCTGCAGAGTCTCCCAGCAGGCAGACATGTCACTCAGGGCAGCTCTTGTATTCCTTCCCTTAGAAGAGCAGGGGGAGGGGCAGAGATTGTTTTTATTGCATGTAAACAAAGGGCTAGAAGAGAACCAGGGAAATGAGGAAATATATATTATTTTTTTTTGCATAAAACTTGCTTAGCTCAGTTATATATCAGATTTTCAGTGCTATATTATTTTTTTTCATAACTCGGATAACCCCTTTAACTATTGGGTTGTCCTGGTTATGTAAAATTTTCTATGGTCATCTAACCTTTGAATTTTGCAGTTTAAAGAGGACCTTTCACTACAATAAAAAATGTAAACTAAGTATACAGACATGGAGAGCGGCGCTCAGGGATCTCCCTGCACTTACTATTATCCCTGGGCGCCGCTCCGTTCTCCCGGTATAGGCTCCGGTATCTTCAGATGTTCGGCTCAACTGGGTGGAGCCTGCCGGCGTCTCCTTCTCCCAGGCTGGAGTGCTGGCCAATCGCAGCGCTCAGCTCAAAGCCTGAGAGAAAAAAAAAACCTCTCAGGCTATATGTGCTGAGCGCTGCGATTTTTTATTGTAGTGAAAGGTCCTCTTTAATTCTTTACGCTCCTCTGTAAAGCACCATCTTTTTCCTAGGATAATAATCCAGTTACTACATTATATTGGTGTATTAACTTCACTTCAGCAAACGGCATTTATCATGCAGACAAAGTTAAAGGGGTATTCCAGTTACATTGTTAGGCTCCATTCACACGTCCGTGGTGTGTTGCGGACCTGCAAATTGCGAATCTGCAACACACCCGCCCGGCACCCCTATAGAAATGCCTATTCTTGTCCGCAAGCTGCGGACAAGAATAGGACATGTTCTATCTTTTGCGGAGCTGAAGATCGGGGCCGCGCTCCGCAAATGCGGATGCTGACAGCACACTGTGTGCTGTCCACATCCATTCCGTCCCCATAGAAAGTGAATGGGTCCACACCTGTTCCGCAAGATTGCGGAACGGATGCGGACCCATTTGCGGACGTGTGAATGGAGCCTTATGCACAGGATCGGTGGGGGTTGTATCCCTGGAACCCCCACGGATCACAAGAATGGGGCAACTTCTCAATAGCCGATTGCTATTAACCAGAGAGGTCGGCACTTTTTCCTAAAGTGTGCAAGCACGGCCATCACTGCTGGATTGCAGGATGGTCGTAACCCCTGGAAACTAGCAGTGTATAAAGAAAAAAATGAATCCAGCCAGCAAAGGAAGCAATATGGACAATTACAATACATTAGTAAATGCCTTGTATTAACTTTCTCTACATGATAAATGCCATTTGCTGAAATGAGACAGCCCGTTTAATACAGTGAGGTTGCTGCGTGTATCAATCAAGCTATCATTTTGGCATTTTACTGGTGTAGAATTTTTTTTTTTAGAAAAGGCACCCATGAGAATTTCAGTGCCGTCTCATGTGCAGAGCTTGTAAATGAAGCACATATGTTTGCAGACACGTTTCATGGTGCATTTTTGCAGCTGCTATTCTGCTGTAACAGAGGTTCTCAACAGAAAGGAAAGCTCATCATTACCAATGTGCCATTTCAGATCTTGCATATGTGCCTAGTACCACAGTCCGCCAATAATTTTGCCGATCCTGGCATGGATATTGATTTCATAGCGATGAGTAATTCATTTCATGCTGAACCCGATCCACCCAAGGGATAGGATTTGAATGATCACATAATTCTGTGAGATATTTAGGAGCCGGGGTGAAGTAGACAACACATAACAGTGTTATCTCCGGCATAACCTTCAGGCATCAGCTGTAAAAATAGATCTGCTTGCTAATAACTTGGCTTGACTGCTCTGTGTTTTCCACAGGGACAGACATGATATACGCCTTACAGATTACCTGCTTTGGCTGCAGCTGTACCCATCCCACTTCCATATTCAATTATTTGTCACATGAGAATCTGAAAATGTCAGTTGTAGTTCACTATTTCCCTTCTGCCTCTTTTGGTTCAACGCCAGGGTAATATACAAAGTCTATATACCTCGTAAAATTAGTTCACCAATTAGTTCATCTTCCTAGGTGCTTGTCAATCATCCCCCTCCTTAACCCCTTAATGACCATGCAAATTCTCAATTTTTTTTTTTTCCATTTTCATTTTTTATTCCCTGCCCTCTCGAAGCCATAACTTTTTTTTATTTTTCCAGTCACATAGTCGTATGGGGGCTTGTTTTTTGCAGGACAAGTTGTAATTTCTAATGGCACCGTTTACTATTACATACGCTGACACCCCGCGGCTTTGCGCCCTCTGCACTCACAAGGGGGCACCATATTTAGAGTGCCGAACAGGTTAAAGGAGCATTATCACAAACATTTGACCTGTTCGAAACGTGTATGGTAGTGAAGGTCTTTCCTGATGTCGTAACCCCTGTATATGAGCAGTGCATAATGTGATGGAAAAATGAATCCAGCCAGCAAAGGAAGCAATATGGACAATCACAATACATTAGTAAGTGACTTGTATTAATTTCTCTCTATAATAAATGCCATTTGCTGAACTGAAATGACATGGATTTTATCCCTGCGTAAACTTGGGTGGTATTTTTTTTGTTGGGAAAGGTGACAACCCTAGATATACTGCATCCGTTGTGACTCTCTTATTATAAACTTAATGCATTATTAAGTTCCATAAAATCCACAGTGGACCCACTATGTGTGAGCATACCTATAGTGTCAGAAACTTGTGTGAGCTGCAGCAACCATCCATCCCTGAAATCATGTCAGCCCTGGACTGCCCATCTTAGCTTCTAAACATCCATGGCCCATGTAACCCCATCCCACTAATCAGTATCCTAGTGTACTGAATGGCTTCTGGCTCCCTGGCACAACCTCTGGATACTGCAGTTTGCACTTTACTAGCTCAGTGAGTCACTCACTGACTGACACACCCAATCACCAGGCAGGGTTGCAGGACAGAAGAGGTGGACCGCAGTGTGGGAGAGATTCTGCTGCCCTGGACAGGAACAGCAAAGCAAAGGCAAAACAGCAAGGTCTGAGGCGGAGCCAGCATTCAGGGATCGGTGAGAAGCAGGCAGTGTAAGCTCCGCCTCCGCAGAACGTGCTGATGCAGTGTCAGGACTGTGTATGTGCTAGGGTTGGACGATATCAAAAATATTCCCACCATAACGATATTAAGAAATTTATCGCGATAACGATATATATCGCGATAAATGCCCATTTAGAAGAAAAAAACACTTGGGGCCACAAGGAGACATTATACTGTATGGGGGCAGCCACAAGGAGACATTATACTGTATGGGGTAGCCACAAGGAGACGTTACACTGTATGGGGGGGGGGGGGGGGCACAAGGAGACGTTACACTGTATGGGGGCAGCCACAAGGAGACGTTACACTGTATGGGGGCAGCCACAAGGAGACGTTACACTGTATGGGGGCAGCCACAAGGAGACATTATACTGTATGGGGTAGCCACAAGGAGACGTTACACTGTATGGGGGGGGGGGGGGGGGCACAAGGAGACGTTACACTGTATGGGGGCAGCCACAAGGAGACGTTACACTGTATGGGGGGGGGGGGGGGGCACAAGGAGACGTTACACTGTATGGGGGCAGCCACAAGGAGATGTACACTGTATGGGGCAGCCACAAGGAGACGTTACACTGTATGGGGGCAGCCACAAGGAGACGTTATACTGTATGGGGGCAGCCACAAGGAGACGTTACACTGTATGGGGGCAGCCACAAGGAGACGTTATACTGTATGGGGGCAGCCACAAGGAGACGTTACACTGTATGGGGGCAGCCACAAGGAGACGTTATACTGTATGGGGGCAGCCACAAGGAGACGTTATACTGTATGGGGGCAGCCACAAGGAGACATTACACTGTATGGGGGCAGCCACAAGGAGACGTTATACTGTATGGGGGCAGCCACAAGGAGACGTTATACTGTATGGGGGCAGCCGGGCAGCCACAAGGAGACGTTACACTGTATGGGGGCAGCCACAAGGAGACGTTACACTGTATGGGGGCAGCTACAAGGAGACGTTATACTGTATGGGGGCAGCCACAAGGAGACGTTACACTGTATGGGGGCAGCCACAAGGAAACGTTATACTGTATGGGGGGCAGCCACAAGGAGACGTTATACTGTATGGGGGCAGACGGGCAGTTCCGCAGCCTCTGATCAGCCCCCCCCAGCCTCTCCCTCTTATCAGCCCCCTCTGGTAACCCCCCCCCCCCCTAGTATTAATCATTGGTGGCAGTGGCCACAGGGTCCCCCTCCCCATCATTGGTGGCAGTGCCCCTTCCCCCCAGTATTAATCATTGCTGGCAGTCGCCACCGGGTCTTCCCCCCCCCCCCCCCCCCCCATCATTGGTGGCAGTGGGCAGTGCACCCCCCCCCCCCCCCCAGTATTAATCATTGGTGGCAGTGGCCACAGGGTCCCCCTCCCATCATTGGTGGCAGTGGGCCCCCCCTCCTTCCCCAGTATTAATCATTGGAAGCCACAGGGTCTTCCCCCCGATCATCGGTGGCAGTCGGCCCCCCCTCCTCCCTCCCCAGAATTAATCATTGGAGGCCACAGGGTCGTCCCCCCATCATTGGTGGATGTGGGCAGTGCCCCCCTCCTCCCTCCCTCCCTCCCCAGTATTAATCATTGGAGGCCACAGGGTCGTCCCCCCATCATTGGTGGCAGTGGGCCCCCCCTCCTCTCTCCCACCCCAGTATTAATCATTGGAGGCCACAGGGTCGTCGTCCTCCTCCTCCCCCCATCATTGGTGGCAGTTTGCAGTTCCGATCGGAGTCCCAGCAGTGTAATGCTGGGGCTCCGATCGGTTACCATGGTAGCCAGGACGCTACTGAAGCCCTGGCTGCCATGGTATGTTAGTGAGCAGCATTATACTCACGTGCGTCGTGGCCGCCGGTCGCTCCTTCTTCTGTCTGTGCGGCGCATTGCTAAGGCTTATAGCATTAGCAATGCGCCGCACAGACCTATGAGAAGAAGGCGCGCCCAGCGGCCACGACGCACGTGAGTATAATGCTGCTCACTAACATACCATGGCAGCCAGGGCTTCAGTAGCGTCCTGGCTACCATGGTAACCGATCGGAGCCCCAGCATTACACTGCTGGGACTCCGATCGGAACTGCAAACTGCCACCAATGATGGGGGAGGAGGAGGACGACGACCCTGTGGCCTCCAATGATTAATACTGGGGAGGGAGAGAGGAGGGGGGGCCCACTGCCACCAATGATGGGGGGATGACCCTGTGGCCTCCAATGATTAATACTGGGGAGGGAGGGAGGAGAGGGGCACTGCCCACATTCCCGGCACCCGACCTCTGAGAGGACGCTGTGATCACCTGAGGGGTTAATTGCGCTGATCACAGCGTCCTCTCAGAGGTCGGGTGCAGGAAATGCGAGTGACAGAATTCCTTCCCTCCCCCACGCCGGCCGAACTGCTAAGAGCGCCGCCGCAAGCGGCCAGCAGGTATCGGGGACTTTTGCACGAGTAGAAGTACTCTGCAAATGTCCCGTATCGGTTCATGCTGGGGCGGGCGGCCGCAGATTTAGAAGCGGTCAGCGTACATGACCGCTCCTATGACGTCACGAAATACCGCAGTATTTACAAAACGGCGATATCGCCATATCGCCGTTTTTTTAATACCGCGGTATATCGTGATACCGGTATATCGCTCAACCCTAGTATGTGCTGCGACCAGGACCAGGGGGATCATGTGGTTTGTGGATTATGGGAGTACAAAACAATTATAGTATTTAAAGGGGCCAGGACCAGCGTCCCACTGTGCTGTCAGGGAGCATGGCCCACCAGAAATCTGCCCAGGAGTCATTGCAGGCTTGAGTATGGAATTGTACTAAGCATTCTCAGGCAGTCCCATAGAGAATGAATGGAGCCTCTGTGTGCATGTTCAACATTCTTTTCCATTAATATGGGAGTCCCAGGGATTGTTTGGGGCCCCGCCAAGGGACCCTTTTAAACAAGTTGGAGTTTTCAAAAGTGGACAACTTTTAGTACAGACAACATAAATCTCTTCTAACAAGTGATCAACCATTTTAGACGTTATATGAATGGCACAGATTTTCGATCCCCTGGAAGTAAACTATGAAGTTTCGCATTCAATTATTACAAAGTCTCGACCTTGAACACCATATATACTGTATTTATCGCTTTATAAGACACAACACATTATAGGTTTTAGAGTAGGAAAATCACAATACATTTAATCAGACCTTGGCTCAAACCCCCATATCTATTCCCATGTCAGACCTTCAGGTCAGACCCTCCCCCTATAAATAGGTCCTCAGGTTAGACCCCCTTCCATATCAGATCCTCAGGTCAGACCCCCTTCCATATCAGATCCTCAGATCAGACTAAAAATAACTAAATGAACTTACCTCTCTGGACGGCGCTGCCGCTCTTCTACTCTCACCTCTCCCTGGTCAGGACAGTGTTGCACCTGGAGAAGACCAGGGAGCAATGTGTACAGCTAGCGCTTGAAGCGCCTCAGTTACCATAGTGAAAGCACTCACTAGTATTCTCTTTATAAGACGCGCTGCCATTTGTCCCGCACACTTTTGTGGGAAAAGTGCGTCTTATAAAGCAAAAAATACGGTAAGTCTTCTCAAAAATATTTTGGTAAAAGATCATGCACACAGGGAAGACACACCCCAATACAATGCAAAAAGAAATTGCAGCACTTGTAAAAGCTTCCAAATGAAATCCACGTTTATTCATGCAGTTTAAAAACAAGTCTAACACCTAAATTAAGTAATCCTTATTCATGGCTGTCAAGTGAATAATTCCCTCTTTAAAACCAATGCGTAATCTAACTGGTCACACTCGTATATAATTGTAACATCACACTCACATGGTAAGTACACATTGTTGCAGGTAACATCACTGAATTCTGAGTTGAATGAGCATTACAATGATGTTACTTCTGAGACAGTAACAGATAATATCCCTGATGTTCATGTTTCATTTGAACAGAACTTCCCTTTCACACTAGCGTTTTTACTGGATCCGACAGGGTTCAGCACTGATAATACAACCATCTGCATCCGGTATGAACGGATCCGGTTGTATATTTCTTTAACATAGTCAAGACGGATCCGTCATGAACTCCATTGAAAGTCAATGGGGGGCGGATCCGTTTTCTATTGTGTCAGAGAAAACGGATCCGTCCCCACTTACTTGCATTGTGGGTCATGACAAATCCGTTTTGCTCCGCATCTCCGCCTGCTGCGGTTTGCTCTCCGGTATGAGAACTGAAAGGAATACATTTTGGAGCATTCCGATCTGTTCAGTTATGTTTTGTCCCTAGTGACAATGAGTAGTGACAAAACTAAAGCGTTTTTTTTTCAGTTATTGAGACCCTATGACTGATCTCGATACCGGAAAATATTAACACTAGTGTGAAAGTGGACGGAATTGCGGACCCATTCATTTCAATAGGGCAGCACGATGTGCTGCCTGGATCCGCAATTGCGGACAAGAATAGGCATTTTCCATTAAGTGCCGGCGATGTGCGGTCCGCAAAATGCAGAACGCACATCGCCGATGTCCGTGTTTTGCGTATCCACGGATCCCTCGATCCGCAAAACACACACGGACGTGTGAATGGACCCTAAATGTGAGAGATCAAATGAATTTTTTCACCCTACGGGCCCAGATTGTGGGTCTGGAGTTGGTCGCTGCTGCCTGGCCTTGTCAATCAAAGCAGGGAGGTAGGTAGGATCTGGGTACTAGAAAAGAATATTCTTATCTACAATTGACGACTGCTGGGATCTTCTTTTGCATTAGACGTGGAGTTTCACTCCTTCCCGCTGCAGCGCATACACAAGGTCGAGTGCCGGCTCATTCACAATACTGGGTACTAGAAGGAGCAGACCTTTGGCACAACAAGAGCAATGGTGACGCCCTAATAGCGCCAAACAGCTCATTTACATATGAGGAAAAACATGATATCACTGAAACAGGACCTCAGATCGGAAGGGAATAGAAATGTTTTATTTTGGTGAGCAAACGCTATCTAGCAGTTCTCGGAGTTTAATAGAGAGGTCTGGTGACAGACTCCCTGTAATCATTGGCAGGGTCACTACTAAGTGTTCGCTATGTGTTAACATGAATCTCCTGATTATTATTATTATTATTATTATTATTTTTTAAAGGTCTGCATTGAGGATCACCTGTAAATGCACTGGTCTCCTCTGCTAGCGATCAGCAGATTGCCGGGATGGAACGTTTCCTCCCCGACAATCTGCTAGATCCCGCTAGATGTGTAAAGGGACCATTAGTCACGTGACCGCTATGAATAAGGATACTTACATCGTGATCTCGTGATATCTGTCATTTGTGTGAGGATTTTAGCTAGGTTCACATATGCAGCACAAACTGCATAACCGGATACTGTGGTACACCTCTGGATCCCCATCGACTATAATGAGATCCAGCCACTTTTCAGTGTAGCTGGATACTGTGGCACATCCTCTGGATCCCCATTGACTATGAGATCTGACGGTAATCCAGCCACTTTCCAGTTTCTTTTCAGCTGAGAGCTGAAAATGATATTGGAAAGCGGACGGATCCTGTTGGATCCCATTATAGTTAGTGGGGATCCGGCAGTAGCCGGCAATGCTGGATACAGTAAACTGTGGTAGTCTCTTCCTGTGCTGGACCGCTCCCACCTGCAGGTATTAGAGATGTTTTACTTCTGATCTTCTGCAGTGCTATGACGTTATACTGACAGTCATATCTTCTCCTGGATGTATGTATTATTCAAGGCCGATCACTTCTGATGTATCCCAACTGTATAATTAGATCAGACCACACACAGTGTGACACTGCTAAAAGCTTAAAGGGCTTGTCTCACTTCAGCAAGTGAGAAAGTTAATACAAGCCTCTTGCTAATGTATTGTGATTGTCCATATTGCCTCCTTTGCTGGCTGGATTAAGTTTTCCATCACATTATTCACTGCTCGTTTCCAATGTTACAGACCACCCTGCAAGCCATCAGTGGTGGTCGTGCTTGTGGTGTCAGCCTCTCTGGTGGCCGGGACAGTGGGAGCGGACATAGGCCGGTGCTTTTTCCTATAGTGTACAAGCATGACCACCACTGATAGATTGCAGGGTGGTCTGTAACCATGGAAACGAGCCGTGTATAATGTGATAGATAAATGAATCCAGCCAGCAAAGGAAGCAATATGGATAATAACAAAAGTGGCTTGTATTAACTTTCTCTACATGATAAATGCCACTTAGTCTACTTTCACACTAGCGTTTTTGCGGATCCGTCATGGGTCTCCAAAAAAACGCTTCCGTTACAATAACACAACCACATGCATCCGTCAAGAGCGGATCCGGTTGTATTATGTCTTATATAGCAATGACTGATCCGTCATGAACACCATTGAAAGTCAATGGGAGATGGATCCGTTTTCTATTGTCAGAGAAAACGAATCCGTCCCCATTGACTTACATTGTATTGCTCCGCACTACATGGACAGAAAAACGCTGCCTGCAGTGTTATTCTGTCCGCGATCGGAGCGCAACCAAACAGAACGGAATGCATTTTGGTGCACTGCGTTTCGTTCAGTTCAGTTTTGTCCACATTGACAATGAATAGGGACAAAACGGAAGCGTTTTCCCTGCTATTGAGATCCTATGACGGCTCTTAATACCGGAAAGGGCAAACGCTAGTGTGAAAGTAGCCTTTAAGTCATAACGGGACAACCCCTTTAAGTCATAAAGGGGTTTTATCATACTCCTATATAAAACAACAGAAAGCACTTATTATGCCAGGCGTAGAGTGAACTCCTTACCAAATTTGGATTTATCTGGAAGCATTTACAAGCGCTGGACTTTTTTTTTTCTTTTTTTTTTTTTAGGATTATAGACAACTTAAAAGCTTCTTAGGGGCATTTTCTAAAAAAAATTGTAACAGAAGAATTTTACTAATTAGAAAAAGACGCTCCACCATGTTTTTAGTATGCATACAGAGCTATTTAATAAGTGTCTGGCTTTTGGCCTGTTTGGAATTGGCTTACCCCTCACTGATCATATACTTTTTGTTGGTATTTGCAGTGTGTTTTTATGTATGGTTTGTATCTTTTACAGTCACATTACAAAGAAACAAAAATATGGCGGAAGAAATCTATATAATAGATAAATAATGGTATAATAACAGTAATAGGATCTTCTACACAATGGCGGTTCTTATGTGATAAGATTAGTTGGAGGGGGAAAGGTATTCATTTTCTGTAGGCCTTAATGCTTCCAGTGCAGTTTCATCTGAACTTTAATTGGAACAGATGCTGCCTGGTATTTAATTTAGTAAAACTCGTTGAGCCTTTATCTCTTTACAGATGTAGCCCTGGGCGCTGTATTGTATAGAAAGATGCTGTGCCGTCCACTTTGTCTAAGTGCATCGTGCATTTTGTGCTCGCCATTGTGTTGAAGAGCATATATTGTTATATTTCGAAAAAGTGTTCTCTTCATTTTCCAGTTTTTCCGCTTAAAAGGGTAGTCTGCTGTATTCATATTGATGACCTAACCTCAGGATAGGTCATCAATATCAGATCGGTGTGAGCAGGTAAACAATGAAGGGAAGGCTGCGCTGACGCGGCGCGCACCTTCTCTTCAACTAGCTGATCGGCAGGGGTGCCAGGTGTCAGACCCCCGCTGATCGGATCTTAGTGACCTCTTTAAGATTTATTGAACCTAATAAGTAAAACAAATCTTTGTTACATGTATTCTAAGTATAGAGCATGTATTCGCAGCTAGCACAGTCCCAGGCATGGTGCGAAATCCTAAGCTGTATGACTTTGTATGAATTGGGTGCTAATGTCTGTAAAGCGCTGCACTATATACGGTAAGTGCATAAAATAAATGAAAGGTCAGCATTTTTCTAGAAACAGTGCCACTCTTGTCTTGTCCTGCAGGTCAGCCCCGTTCGCCGTCACCATTTTAATTCCAAAAGCTAAAGAAAATTTAGGGGGACTTGTATTTTCTGCAGTCTTAGGGGGAAAAATATAATGTAAAGAACATTTTGTTCCTATTTCTTATTTGACACTTGTAGAAAATCTAAGTTATTATTTGCCACATTTTGACTTTGAAAGACGGCAAATCTGAAATACTAGTAGTAGATCCCGTAGATGACTATTTAACAGAAAAAACACAGTGGGGGACATTTATGAAGCATGTTACACCAGACTTATGGCATAAAATGCGCCAAAAAGAATGGCGTTTTAATTGGCACCAAATATATCAACTGTTTTCTCCACAATTTTCACCATAAAGAATGCATCATGCCAGAAATTAGTTCTAAATGTCAAAGTAGACGGGGCTATCAAATTGGCGCATATTACACCTCATTTATCATCCTCTTATGGGCAGAAATGGCTCAAATTGTTGCGGACAATTAAGCCAGCTTATGTGGTGGCTTTTTGTGTAAAAAGCTGCATTTAGGGCAGAAAGATATGACTCTTTTTTTTCAAAAAGTCACATTTATGAAAAGAAAACCAACTCGTGGGAAAAAGTGATAGGTAAGGCTACTTTCACACTGGCGTTTCTGGGTCCGCTTGTGAGATCCGTTCAGGGCTCTCACAATCGGCCCAAAACGGATCAGTTCAGCCCCAATGCATTCTGAATGGAGAAGGATCCGTTCAGAATGCATCGATTTTGGCTGCGTTTGGTCTCCGTTGCGTTTTTTAGACGGTCACTAAAACGCAGCTTGCAGCGTTTTGGTGACCGTCTGACTTTGCGGAGCCTAACGGATCCGTCCTGACTTACAATGTAAGTCAATGGGGACGGATCCGTTTTGACTTAGACTTTTTTTTTTATGAATAATGCAAACGGATCCGTTATTAATGCATTATTCGTGCGGATCCGTCTGTGCAGATACAAGGTGGATCCGCACAAAACGTGAGCGTGAAAGTAGCCCAAGTAATAAATCAGGATGCATTTATTTTTATCTAATATAAATTAGCTAAACAGCAGGATTCTGTCAGTAAATTCACATTCAACAAAAACTAAAACAATAACAAAAACCTCCCGAGTCTAAAACAAAACTCGCAATTTACCCTTGGAGATGTCGCAAATATGCTTCAAATGTCTCAAGTGTGGTCTGGCAGGGGGGGTGGCTGAAATGGCGCATTTTAGTTTAAAAAAGTCGCATTTTTGTGCCATTGGTGTTAAAATGACGCAAATATTGAGAAATATGCGAATATTCAGGTTTATATTTTAAAAGTGCTGTGTGCCGTTTGATATGAGTTGAAATAAATCGCCACTTTTGATTTGTAATGTTAGTATTTTTTTTGGCGCAAATTACGCCATTATTGATAAATGTCTCCCAATAACCTAAATATACAGTACTGTGTGGAAGGTATGAAAAAATGCTGCAAAGTAAGGATGCTTTCAGAAACGAGAGTGAACTCTTTTGCATCCGTTTTAGAGCTCTGTCTGCCGGAACAGCCTGCCGATGCCAGCTATTACCACATGTCCGCCGCCCCCTTGACTGTAATGGGAAGATGAGCGAAAGATTTGTCCAATTAGCAGGGCTCTTAGAATCGATTTGTCCAGTCAGCAGGGCTTCTTCATCTCCATAAGCCCTGCTGATTGGACAAATTGAGTCCGTAGAATCATTTTGCTCATCTATAAATGGAATCTGGCGGAGATCCGGCTGCTATCCGGCAAATATGCCGGGATTCTGCCGGACAAAGCGCTCAATACCTCCTTCATTACTTTGCCTTTGACTATAAAGCATGGGATTACGTCCACACAGCTTTCTCTCCCAATCATCCTCTCCTTATGCATGCTTGGCAGTCCCATAGAGTTTAATGTAATGGCGGTGCACGTGCATGACTGCCGCTCCATTCAAACTAAGGAACACCGGGCCCCCGTTCTTGTGTTCAGCAGGGGTCCCGAAGGTCAGACCCCTTCCCTATCCTGTGGATACAAGGCAAGTATTTGTCGCGGAGCAGCACCTTTAATAAATAAATAAATTCAGTCATTCCTCCTCCTTGGTGCCCTGATGTAAATGAGATTCAGCCCCATCATTCCTGATGATCCTGAGGATAGGTCATTAATATTCTACTCCTGGTAAAGCCCTTTAAACTTGTCACAGCCTGTTGACTCTTGTAGGTTACTTGTAGTTTGTGAAGATCTGTGCTTTTTTACTGTGGAAACCATTTGAATAACTTGGACTTGTTCTAAGCCTTACATAGACTCCTTCATGTGGAGTAGAAGGATCTGCCAGCTATGTGTCGATAAGAAAACCTAGTCAAATGTCGCAGCACGTGCTCTGTAAGTGCTTTGTGTCTGCAGACATCATTGAGCTAACCACATATGGCTATCCTGAATAAGCAGGTTCCTCACGGGGACACTGGAGACCTTTTCTATCTATTTCTATGTTCTTGTTTCTCGTTGACTCATGTAGGGCAGATTCATTGCAATGTTTTAGTAATTATTTCATGTTTAGATATCTCCTAAGCATCCTAATGGTCCTTCTCAGAGGGTTGCCACAGCCATGATGTTGTGATGTGAGATTTTAGGAGTACAGAATACAGGTTTGTTTCCTTGACTTTACAACCCTTGTTCTCGTGATTTTGTTGTGTTTTCCCCAGAAATCACTGGAAGAAGATCTATCTCAGCTTGCTAATGGAGTTTACAATCTACCTGTCATTCTGTTTTTCATAAATCAGTAGCAAATATGAATATATGAAACTTTGCAATGTATCTTGTCAGAGGGAAAGACCTCTTCATCTTCCAGCAAGCTGTAGTCTCGCTTTTTATATGCACGCCTCCACAGTCAGTAAAACATGCCCAGTAAGTGAAGACACAGGGCAGGTGATCATGTTACAGTTTCCTTTTTGTGAGAGGGGAGGGCGGAGCAGCCGGTGTTGGTCAGCACAGCTCTCTGGTCCACACCAGGAAAAACCTGCCCAGTACAATTATAGAACTAAACCTTTGCAAAAAGAATGCAGACGCCAATTCTGTATCCTAAATGTAGCTGCATGGGTTTTGAAACATCTGTTCACAATCGCACCTAATTTTCAACATATGGACCCAGTCTAACATCTGTGTGCCTCCCATTATTTAGGTTTACTTACCACACTATTATAAATGTTAGTTTTTTTGGGGTCTTGTTAAAAAACAAAACAAAACATGAAATTCATGTATTTGTTGATCACCAGTTTTACGTGTCTTTTCATGCATTTTGCTTTTATAGAGAAACCTATGAAAAAATGCCTGAACAAACCACCATACTTGAGGCATGTCATGTTTTTTTTTTTCCATGGACAGAAAAAGTGCACGAAAAGTGAAACCCACCACCACCACAACGCTAGTCCTTTTTCTGATGCGAGTGCACCTTGTCTTTAAATGGGCACAATTTAAGGCATCTAGTTTTAGATGCCAAGCCCTAAAGTCACTTGGCTGAATGGGAACATTTGTGGCAAAATTACATGCAGTTCTGTGATATATTTCGGTCACAAAGTTAGCCCACCAATAGTTTAGATAAAGTTAGACGACTGTATCTAGCCATGCACCAAGTGTTTCATCCAGTATGAGCCACTGGTTAAGGTCTAGACAGCTTAAGTTTACAACATCTAAAAGACTAGTACAGGGATGGGCAACCTGAAGCTCTCCAGCTGTTGCGAAACTACAACTCCCAGCATGCCCAGACTACCTACAGCTATCAGCCTACAGCAGGGCATGGTGGGAGTTGCAGTTTGACAACATCTGGAGAGCCGCAGGTTGGCCATGCCTGGCCTAGTAAATCTCCTGTGCTGCCAGAGGTTGCAACCACTGTATGTGCATCTCTGGCTGTCCGTGTCCAAAGCTGCTGTAGATTTCTGTCTTCATTTATGCCTGAAAACAGGCGCAGATGAAGGTAACTGACAATTCCCATGGCTCCACCAACTCTCCACCCTCACCACTCCCCTTTTTGTGTATAAAGCTGCGGACATTGGTTGCTAGATCGCTGCTAGGACATCCGCAATATCCAGTCCCCATAGCTCTGTGTGCTTTTATTGTGTCAAAAAAACAACAACGATTTTATAGATATGTAAATGAACCTTAGATGAGTCCTGTCTCCTCCATGCGGGGAGCAATGAGGAGATTCGGAGTATGCGGGGCGGTGCTGGCCTCCGGAAACATTAGTAACAGCTCCTTGGGCTTCTTACTTGCCTCAGTTACATATCTATAAAATGTTTTTTTTGGACACAATAAAAGCGCAGAGAGCTATGGGGACTGGATATTGCGGATGTACTAGCGGCCATCTAGCAGCCCATGTCCCCAGCTCTGTACCCAAAATCCAGGTGACAGGTTCCCTTTAGAATTGTGGCGCAGCAATGTGATAAAATCTCCCCCTTTGTTTAGCAGGTTGAAATCTGTAGTGGTCCTCCACTGTTCCTGCACTACGTTCCTCTGCTTGGCTTGTCGTGTTTTTTTTCTTTGGATTTTGAATAGATATTTTGAGCGCAATGCTTTCAGGTAGAGGAAGTACCTCTAACAAATCTGTGTAGTATGGAGTAGGACGTCGGATAGAACCTCCAGTGATCATTGCTGTACCAAACAGACTAGTGTATGGTAGATGAACTGAAGTAGCACATTCTGTAAAATAAATTAAAGAAAGCCATAAGAAACGTGCTAAACACAGATGTTTGCAAAAGTATAGAAGACTAGTTGAACTCGGTGTATAGAGCTAGTGCTGTGGAGTAAGGTTTATCTTCGTAGATACTAGTTTGCACTTTAGTAGGGGGTCTGTGAGCTCTAGTTGGTAACATTAGCTTGGAGATCTGAAATAAAACTCCTAGGGTACACACATGGCAAATTTTCTTCAGTGGGACTTCATGTGGAAAATCCACATTGCAAAGTTTTTGCTGCTAAGGATTTCTAGCAAATCTGTTTAAAAGGGCTTCAGACTTTTGAAAATCACTTCTCAGCTGTCAGTCACCTTATTATCATTGCAGGCAGGATTAGAATAAAAGGTAACACCTCTGTTAGAAAGCTGGAGGCAGATGACACACGGTCACCACTGACAATCAATGGAGGATCCAGCTGACCACCACTTCCTCCCTGCCATTGACCTCCGCACAGAGCATGCCCACGACACTCTCTCATAGAGGTCAATGAGTCATTTCCAGACACCAGTTTCCTCTGTCCATGTGAATGCTATAAAATATATCTGAACTGCTGTTTTGGAGAATGCTCAGGCAAGATGGCTGCCCAGGAAACAAAAAACAGGGTAGAAAAAAAAAAAGAATGTTTCAGTATCTAGTTTTAGTTAATAAGAAAACATTCAGGTGAGGGCATTTGATGGCAGTCATGAAATTAGGCAAATTTTTACATTAAAGGGGTTTTCCCAGCTGTTTTAACTGATGGCCTGTGCTCTGGATAGGTCATCAGTATCTGATCGGTCGGGATCTGACACCCCGGACCCCTACCCGTCAACCCTTTGAGAAGGCACCGGGGCTCGCAGTGCTCATCAAGTTCTAAAAATGTCTTTGTCTACCTGGTGCAATTAGGCGCATCTTGGGTTTCTACGCTCATCGATATAACAAAAGCGGACAAGCACATTCAATTGATCCCTGATATTGTTGGCAGATTTTGAGAAAATTAAAGTCTTCTTCACAGTTTTTTTGTGGTGACTTTTGCAGCTTGTTAGCATTTTTATTGTACTATTTTAAACAGATATTTTTATTCCTGTATTGCAATTCCAATACAGTGCCTAAAAAACAAAAAATGCTATTTTTTTTTATTTATGCTTCAGTTTTTGTCCTGCATGATTTTAATAATAGGTGGCTTATTGAACTGCATGTTTTAGACACAGGCCTCCTGCACATGACTGTATCAATATTTTTTACTCCCGCTGAAATGTCCTATCCTTGTCCACCAAACGGACAAAAATAGGGCATTTTTTCTTTTATTTTTTTCTTTCTGGGGCCACGGAACGGACTTACGGGTGTGCTGTCCGCATCTTTTGCGACCCCCTTGAAATGACTAGGTCCACATTCAATCCACAAAAAAGAGGATCAGATGCGGAACTACGGCCGTGTGCATGAGGCCTTACTTTGGGTTTGTTTTGTTAATGTTGAGTCAAAAACAAAAAAAAATCTTGATTTATTCGTTTGAAGCTAATGTACAAGTAACAACTGATACCACAGCATTTCTTGTTACTTTTGTTAGTAAATTAAATTGTCCATGACAGCAAAACAGAACATATTGCAATATCTCTTAAAGGGAACCTGTCACCGGGATTTGGTGTATAGAGCTGAGGACATGGGTTGCTAGATGGCCGCTAGCACATCCGCAATACCCAGTCCCCATAGCTCTGTGTGCTTTTATTGTGTAAAAAAAATCTATTTGATACATATGCAAATTACCCTGAGATGAGTCCTGTACGTGAGATGAGTCAGGGACAGGACTCATCTCAGGTTAATTTGCATATGTATCAAATCGGTTTTTTTTACACAATAAAAGCACACAGAGCTATGGGGACTGGGTATTGCGGATGTGCTAGCGGCCATCTAGCAGCCCATGTCCTCAGCTCTATACCCAAAATCCCGGTGACAGGTTCCCTTTAAGTTTAAAAGACAACAAAACTGACCTACCATGCGTCTGTTTTTGGTTTATATGGTTAAGCACATACAGACTGCAGCGAGTACATGCACTGCCGTATTATTGTATCGTTCTGCCATCTGCTGGCCAGAACACTTTATTAATGATTTGCTCTCCATTTTTGTTTTTAAGGAGTGAAGAATGTGTGGCACAACCACCGTCAAAGGGACAGACTCAGAACAATGGAACAGGTACTTCTGCCAGCAAACTCATGAATATATAGCCAGTAAACAGAAGAATTTTGATGTATGCATGCTCTTTTGCCTTATGGAATTGTACTTAGATCAGGGTACTTTTACACTTGTGGCAGAGGATTCCGGCAGGCAGAGGCAAACGGATGCATTTGTGAGATGGATCTGGATGCGGATCCGTCTCACAAATGCATTGCAATACCGGATCCGTCTTTCTGGTTTTTATCTGGAAAAACGGATCAGGTATTTTTTTTTTCTTATTATTTTTAATGGATCCGTTTTGCCGGAACACTTGGGGCCGGATCCGGCATTAATGCATTTCAATGGAAATGAATGCCGAATCCGGCAAATGTTCAGGATTTTTGGCCAGAGAGAAAACTTCAGCATGCTGCGGTATTTTCTCCGGCCAAAAAAGGTAAGAGGGACTGAACTAGTGCATCCTGATACATACTGAACGGATTGCTCTCAGAATGCATTAGGATAAAACTGATCAGTTTTTCCCCGGTATTGAGCCCCTAGGGCAGAACGGAATACCGGAAAACTTTAATGCAAATGTGAAAGTACCCTTACTATAGGACCCTGTGGTGATCTAAGTTAAGTTCACTAGTAATAAGGAAGCAAAATGATACTGAATTACATCAGTCTGACCAGAAATAAGGCCATGTTAACACATATTTGTTTAGTACATCACAAGTTAATGTAATTTAGCAAAAGCACAGATTTTAATGCATATTGCAGATTTTTGAATCTGCAGCATGTTCTTTTTCCCCGAAATCTGCGACAAAACAGCACGTGTGTGCATTTTGCCATAGATTTTAACAGATGTGATTTACATTGTATCTTAATGAAAAAATTTAAAAATCAACATTATTTTTGACATTTATTTCAGTTGAATTAATTTATATTTTGTTCACATTTACATCCTTACAAAGTTAAATATCATTGTAGAGTAAATCGGAGGTTGCGATGTATATGTTCCGACAGTGAAAGTAATCCAAGTATTTTTGAGGAGTATTTTGAGCCAAGGAGAAGTATGAAATAAAATGCTGGGTGGCAGTTTTGTTTTGGCCATAGCTGTGGCCATTGGTGTAGCTGTAATTAAGGCTTGTGATTTTATTTATTTTTTTTGGACACTTTTTTTTTTTTTTTGTGATCCTATATTCGGGTACGTATAACTTTATCCATGGAAAACGGAAAAAAAGCAGTTTTTTGTGCTTTAAATTTACAACGTTCATTTTGCGGTATAACTAGCATGTTAATTTTATTCTGCGGGTCAGTATGAATATGGCGATACCAAATGTGTGTAGTTTTATTTACTTTTTACTACATTTGCACAATAACGGCACACCTCATGCAAATATAGTAGTGTTTTATGTCTCCACAGCCATAACTGATATACGGTAGTTTTATGGATGTAGTCCGGTGTGGCTTTTTTTTTTTTGTGGGACAAAGTGTTTTTATTGGTACTATGTTTGGGTATGTAGGACTTATTAACATTTATTATTTTTGGAGGAGGGTGAATGATAAAAAACAATTCCGTTGGTATATTCTGAATTTTTTTATGTTCACAAGGAGATTTAAATAATGTCATCTTTATTCTACTAAATGCGCAAACATTGATACCATATATGTGTGTGCGTGTTTTTTCTTGGTTTTTTTTATCTACTTTTACAAAATAAAACCACTTTTTTTTTAAACTTTTTATTTTTAAATGTGCTTTATTAATTTAAATTATAATCTTTATATTGCTCACCCTCTTTTCAGCTGTCTAGATGGTGTGGTCAGTAGCTACTGACGTCGGCATCTAGGTGGTTCAATGGCTGTGACCAGAGTTCGGCTACTTTCACACCAGCGTTTTTGATGGATCCATCATGGATCAGTAAAAACGCTTCCATCATGATAATACAACCGCCTACATCCGTTATGAATGGATCCGGTTGTATTATCTTTAACATAGCCATGACGTATCCATCATGAACACGATTGAAAGTCAATGGTGGATGGATCCGTTTTCTATTGTGTCCGAGAAAATAGATCCGTCCCCATTGACTTACATTGTGTGTCAATCTTGCTTTGCACCACATCGTGGACAGAAAAATGCTGCTTGCAGAGTTATTCTGTCCGCTATGGGGACGCAACCAAACGGAACGGAATGCATTCTGGTGCATTCAGTTTTGTCCCTATTGGCAATTAATGGGGACAAAACGAAAGCGTTTTCCCCCGCTATTGAGATCCTATGACGGATCTCAATAGCGGAAAGGGAAAGCGCATATGTGAAAGTAGCCTTATCTTCAATTCTGGCCGTTACAGTGAGAGATGGGGTTGAGCCCCTAAGGTCATCTGGAGCAGTGTATCACTGCTGCCTGTTTGTGGTCTGTAGAGTCTCTGCTGCCTTTTCCAGAATGAATGCCTTCTTCCAAAAACAATGCCACACTTTTCCTTAGATTGTGTGCAGTATTTTCTCAGTTAGACTGAAGTGAATGGGGCAGAACTGTGATACCACCCGCAATATTGTGGAAAGGTATGGGACTGTTTTTCTAGAAGAACGTAGCTACGTTTCTAGCTAATCCTGGACAAACCTGTTAAACTTTTTGTCTGAATGGAAAAACTAGAGAAGTTAGACAACATATTTGCAGTGCTTAAAGGTACTTATCGTTAAAAAAAATTTTTAACATGTTGTAGTGCCATGTCAGAAGTTTGTGGGTGTGGGTCTGGGTGTCGTGACCTCCAGTGATCACTAGATGGAAAAGGGTTGAAAGGTTCTCCTCGAAGAGGAGAACTTCTCAAATAAAGTTTGAGTCCATAAACTACGGAGAGCAATGTACACTGCTCAAAAAAATAAAGGGAACACTTAAACAACACAATGTAACTCCAAGTCAATCACACTTCTGTGAAATCAAACTGTCCACTTAGGAAGCAACACTGAGTGACAATCAATTTCACATGCTGTTGTGCAAATGGGATAGACAACAGGTGGAAATTATAGGCAATTAGCAAGACACCCCCAATAAAGGAGTGGTTCTGCAGGTGGTAACCACAGACCACTTCTCAGTTCCTATGCTTCCTGGCTGATGTTTTGGTCACTTTTGAATGCTGGCGGTGCTTTCACTCTAGTGGTAGCATGAGACGGAGTCTACAACCCACACAAGTGGCTCAGGTAGTGCAGCTTATCCAGGATGGCACATCAATGCGAGCTGTGGCAAGAAGGTTTGCTGTGTCTGTCAGCGTAGTGTCCAGAGCATGGAGGCGCTACCAGGAGACAGGCCAGTACATCAGGAGACGTGGATGAGGCCGTAGGAGGGCAACAACCCAGCAGCAGGACCACTACCTCCACCTTTGTGCAAGGAGGAACAGGAGGAGCACTGCCAGAGCCCTGCAAAATGACCTCCAGCAGGCCACAAATGTGCATGTGTCTGCTCAAACGGTCAGAAACAGACTCTATGAGGGCCCGACGTCCACAGATGGGGGTTGTGCTTACAGCCCAACACCGTGCAGGACGTTTGGCATTTGCCAGAGAACACCAAGATTGGCAAGTTCGCCACTGGCACCCTGTGCTCTTCACAGATGAAAGTAGGTTCACGCTGAGCACATGTGACAGATGTGACAGAGTCTGGAGACGCCGTGGAGAACGTTCTGCTGCCTGCAACATCTTCCAGCATGACCGGTTTGGCATTGGGTCAGTAATGGTGTAGGGTGGCATTTCTTTGGAGGGCTGCACAGCCCTCTATGTGCTCGCCAGAGGTAGCCTAACTGCCATTAGGTACCGAGATGAGATCCTCAGACCCCTTGTGAGACCATATGATGATGCGGTTGGCCCTGGGTTCCTCCTAATGCAAGACAATGATAGACCTCATGTGGCTGGAGTGTGTCAGCAGTTCCTGCAAGACGAAGGCATTGATGCTATGGACTGGCCCGCCCGTTCCCCTGACCTGAATCCAATTGAGCACATCTGGGACATCATGTCTCGCTCTATCCACCAACGTCACATTGCACCACAGACTGTCCAGGAGTTGGCAGATGCTTTAGTCCAGGTCTGGGAGGAGATCCCTCAAGAGACCGTCCGCCACCTCATCAGGAGCATGCACAGGCGTTGTAGGGAGGTCATACAGGCACGTGGAGGCCACACACACTACTGAGCCTCATTTTGACTTGTTTTAAGGACATTACATCAAAGTTGGATCAGCCTGTAGTGTGTTTTTCCACTTTAATTTTGAGTGTGACTCCAAATCCAGACCACATTGGGTTAAAAAGTTTGATTTCCATTTTTTATTTTTTTTTGTGTAATTTTGTTGTCAGCACATTCAACTATGTAAAGAACAAAGTATTTCAGAAAAATATTTAATTAATTCAGATCTAGGATGTGTTATTTTTGTGTTCCCTTTATTTTTTTGAGTAGTGTAGAAACAATGGGGTACAATGCCTTTTAGTAATCGACTCTATGACATTTTTATGTAGATTAAAATGAAAAGTCTAACACATTAATTTACTCTGTCTCCTTCCAAGATAAACCCAGAAAACAAACTTTGTGCTCTAGAGTTCAGAAATGGTTTTATGATCGTTTCGGTGAATATATCGAGGATTTCCGTTTTCAGCCTGAAGAGAACACAGTTGAAACAGAAGAACCGCTGAGTGCTCGAAGGTAATTTTATGGTGCCAATCTACAGGTGGTTATCTATAGGTTGCTGTGAACTATTCTAGCCAGACTGCGCTCAACTCTTATCCTTATCAATTTTACATTGACTTCAGACTTTAACGGGGTTATCCAACGACTCTAACAGCCCCCCCATGTGCCAGGCCCCTCACAGGTAATATACTCACCCCGCTTCCTGCGCCTCTCCTGGTGCCCGCACTGCCACTGCTGCTTCTCCCTGTACACGGATAAAAACATCCGGTGCCGGGTAGGGGGGGGGGGACGAGCCTCCCTAGCATCGCGGGTGACGCTAGGGAGGCTCGTCCCCGTCCCCACATGCCATTGGCTTCACCCTGACACCGGATGTTTTCATCCGTGTACAGGAAGAAGCGGGGAGCAGGGTAAGTATATTACTTGTGAAGGGCCCTGCATATGGGGGGCTGTTGGAGACGTTGGAAAACCTCTTTAAAATACCATTATGTTTGCACATTTGAAGATCACCTTGATGGTGTATGAATAAGGATAAACTCTTCTATAGTGATCTTATACAAATATATTTTCTTTTTTAGGTTGACAGAAAATATGAGAAGATTAAGTACGTACTGACTGTTCCAGCTGACCTATGTTGTGATGGGTTTCTTAATAATAATAATTTTTGATCATTGTCATATTGTATTATATCAAGACTTTAGAAATTTGATTGAGGACTTATGAAATCACATTCACAAGACCTTGTAATATATTGTCTTATTAGCCAGAGATGTGTCGTATAGAACTTCCCATTCCCCATTTCCTGTCTTAAGGCCTCATTCACACACGAATGAATCAGGCATCAGTGCTGTCTGAAATCTCCATGGATAGCACACGTACCAATTTACTTTAATGTGTGTAGTCACTGGTCAGTGGTTTTCCATGGACTGCGGGTCCATGGTGACCCCACAGAATCATTTCCTATATTTGTTCATGATTACGGATCCCTCCCGCACATTATAGTATATGGGTCCATAAAAACAACTCGTATGCCATCAATGTTTCGTCTGGGGTTGTCACGGGACATAGCTAGGAGATGGTCTGGGACAGTTTTCAGTCTAGCAGTGTCCATGAAACCTGGAGGGCACACAGACCAAACACAACATGGATTCTTTATGGATTAATCACCGACCGTCATTTCATGGCTGTTAACACAGCTTGCCCGAGATTTTTAATTAACCTCTTTAGGATGATGTGAAATCTAGGTAGAGTCTGATTCTATCAAGTATTTTTATATGGCATATTCAGTTTCTTATAACCGGAGCTTCAGAGAGACACGATATAAGGGCTCATGCACACGGCCGTTACCCCACCATGGCCGTATTGCGGCCCGCATACGGCGGGTCCGCAACACACGGGGCACCAGCCGTGTGCTCCCCGCATGACGGGTGCGGACCCATTCACTTGAATGGGACTGCAAACCCGGAGATTTGTGTGCGGCAGCACGGATCGGAACCCCACGGAAGCACTACGCAGTGCTTCCATGGTGTTTCTGGCCGTGCCTCGACACAGCAAAAAAGTAGTGCATGCGCTAATTTTTTGCGGTGCAGATTGCGGACCCCATTCAAGTAAGTGGGTCCGTGATCCGCATGCGGCTGCCCCGCGGTCGGTGCCCGTGCATTGCGGACTGCAATTTGCAGTCCGCAGCACGGTCCCAGCCAGCGCACGGAAGTGTGCATGATCCCTAAGAGAGATGCTGCTGAGAGCCTCATTAATCCAAGTAAACTCCATATGAAATAACAGAATACTACAGTTGCAAGAAAAAGTATGTGAACCCTTTAAAATGATATGGATTTCTGCACAAATTGGTCATAAAATGTGATCTGATCTTCATCTAAGTCACAACAATAGACAATCACAGTCTGCATAAACTAATAACACACAAAGAATTAAATGTTACCATGTTTTTATTGAACACACCATGTAAACATTCACAGTGCAGGTGGAAAAAGTATGTGAACCCCTAGACTAATGGCATCTCCAAGAGCTAATTGGAGTGAGGTGTCAGCCAACTGGAGTCCAATCAATGAGATGAGATTGGAGGTGTTGGTTACAGCTGCCCTGCCCTATAAACACACACCAGTTCTGGGTTTGCTTTTCACAAGAAGCATTGCCTGATGTGAATGATGCCTCGCACAAAAGAGCTCTCAGAAGACCTAGGATTAAGAATAGTTGATTTGCGTAAAGCTGGAAAGGGTTATAAAAGTATCTCCAAAAGCCTTGCTGTTCATCAGTCCACGGTAAGACAAATTGTCTATAAATGGAGAAAGTTCAGCACTGCTGCTACTCTCCCTAGGAGTGTCCGTCCTGTAAAGATGACTGCAAGAGCACAGCGCAGACTGCTCAATGAGGTGAAGAAGAATCCTAGAGTGTCAGCTAAAGACTTACAAAAGTCTCTGGCATATGCTAACATCCCTGTTAGCGAATCTACGATACGTAAAACACTAAACAAGAATGGATTTCATGGGACGATACCACAGAGGAAGCCACTGCTGTCCAAAAAAACCATTGCTGCACGTTTACAGTTTGCACAAGAGCACCTGGATGTTCCACAGCAGTACTGGTAAAATATTCTGTGGACAGATGAAACCAAAGTTGAGTTGTTTGGAAGAATACACAAATCTATGTGTGGAGAAAAAGAGGCACAGCACACCAACATCAAAACCTCATCCCAACTGTGAAGTATGGTGGTGGGGGCATCATGGTTTGGGGCTGCTTTGCTGTGTCAGGGCCTGGACGGATTGCTATCATCGAAGGAAAAATGAATTCCCAAGTTTTATCAAGACATTTTGCAGGAGAACTTAAGGCCATCTGTCCACCAGCTGAAGCTCAACAGAAGATGAGTGTTGCAACAGGACAACGACCCAAAGCATAGAAGTAATCAACAACAGAATGGCTTAAACAGAAGAAAATACGCCTTCTGGAGTGGCCCAGTCAGAGTCCTGACCTCAACCCGATTGAGATGCCGTGGCATGACCTCAAGAAAGCGATTCACTCCAGACATCCCAAGAATATTGCTGAACTGAAACAGTTTTGTAAAGAGGAATGGTCAAGAATTACTCCTGACCGTTGTGCACGTCTGATCTGCAACTAAAGGAAATGTTTGGTTGAAGTTATTGCTGCCAAAGGAGGTTTAACCAGTTATTAAATCCAAGGGTTCACATACCTTTTCCACCTGCACTGTGAATGTTTACATGGTGTGTTCAATAACAACATGGTAACATTAAATTCTTTGTGTGTTATTAGTTTAAGCAGACTGTGATTGTCTATTGTTGTGACTTAGATGAAGATCAGATCACCTTTTATGACCAATTTGTGCAGAAATCCATATTATTCCAAAGGGTTCACATACTTTTTCTTGCAACTGTATGTGACAATGGAAAAATGATTGTACACAATGTTGGGAGTAGAATAAGGCTAGGTCTACACGACGACATTTGTCGCGCGACAGATAGGGCACAACTACACTGCAACATTTGTAGCGAAACATTTTGTTGCACCAATGTTGCGTGACAATTTTTATAATGGCAGTCTATGGTGTCGCACTGCAACATACTGCGACGCAACAGTTCCAGAAAAATCCATCTGGAATGGATTTTCTGCGACTGTTGCGTCGCAGTCGCAGCATGTTGCAGTGCGACACCATAGACTGCCATTATAAAAATTGTCGCTCGACATTAGTGCAACAAAATGTCGCGCGACAAATGTCGTCATGTAGACGTAGCCTAAAAGTGTTTTTTTTTTTTTTTTTCTTGCTAGAGAGAGGTGCCAAACCTGTTACAAATTTTGTGAAGAACCTTTCTGCCTTTTCAGACTGGCATTCTGTTTATACGTCTGCTATTGCCTTTATTGTAAGTATGTGCTGTTTCATTCAATATTAGCTATGCTTTTAAATTTGTCTAACTTTGGATTAGTATTCACTCAGTTTAAGAAACAATCTCTTACCAATATGCACCATGTTTTATGAGCATTATTCTTAGGTTACCAAAAAGTCTACTGTGTAATACTTTCTTTTCTTTTTTTTTTGGGCTTCTAGATTTACATGTATGCTGTGTGGCATGGCTGGGCCATTCCTATGTTTTTATTCTTAGCTATTTTGAGGTTATCCCTAAATTACCTCATTGCCAGGTAAGGTCTGTTGACTATTTTGTAAATTGGGGATCGGTGTACATGATATATCTAGACTCAACAAGCTCCTTTTGAATGATTACTAGCTATTGACTCCTGCCTGTTACTGAAACCAGAAGAAACGAAAAACTCTGAATATAGAGTTCTTTCTTGAAAAATAGAGTTTTAGATCTCTATTTAGCACCATTTGCATATTTGCCAATTAGTGGTGTTTCTAGAGTGTTATGTCCTAAGTAAAGTATATGGAAGTTAGTGTTACAGTGATTTCCCTACTGAAGATTAAAGGCTAGTAGATGGAGTAGGCCGCTGTGCCTCTACTGCATAGTTATGAGCAGCCTGGAGTGTGGCCCTGCATTATAGCATTCTTTCTTGTATAACTGGGGATTTGCGTTACTCTAAATCTGTCTAAAATCTGTGCCGATTATTTTCTTAATATGTACCGTATTTTTCGTCCTATAAGACGCACCGGTCCTTAAGACGCACCTAGGTTTTTGGGGAGGAAAATAAGGAAAAAATTATTTTTAACCAAAAGGTGTGCTTTTGGTGGGGTTGGAACTAATGGTGGTCTGTGGATGGCACTATTACTGGGGATCTGTGGATGGCACTGTTATGGGGGGATCTGTGAAGGACACTGTTATGGGGGATCTGTGGATGACGCACTGTTATGGGGGGATCTGTGGATGACGCACTGTTATGGGGGGGATCTGTGGATGACGGACACTGTTATGGGGGGATCTGTGGATGACGGACACTGTTATGGGGGGATCTGTGGATGACGGACACTGTTATGGGGGGATCTGTGGATGACGGACACTGTTATGGGGGGATCTGTGGATGACGGACACTGTTATGGGGGGATCTGTGGATGACGGACACTGTTATGGGGGGATCTGTGGATGACGGACTGTTATGGGGGGATCTGTGGATGACGGACACTGTTATGGGGGGGGATCTGTGGATGACGGACACTGTTATGGGGGGGATCTGTGACTTGCACTGTTATGGGGGGGATCTGTGGCTGGCACTGTTACATGGGGGGGGGGATCTGTGGCTGGCACTGTTATATATGTGCCATCCACAGACCCCCCACCCCTTAACAGTGCCATCCACAGACCCCCCAGCCCATAACAGTGCCATCCACAGAACCCCCACCCCTTAACTGTGCCATCCACAGAACCCCCACCCCTTAACTGTGCCATCCACGGATGTTCCCCATAAAACTGTCATCCACAGATCCCCCCCCGCCACTCCAGTATACAAATATAAAATGTCTTATTCAATTAAAAGTGATTAAACCACTCCTAATATTACCGTAGGTGTGTACCTGGCCTCTATTACTGCGCACCGCGATCCAGGACCTGAGGGGTTAATTGCGGCGGAGCACAGCGCGCAGTAATAGAGGCCAGGTATGGGATATGGCCGGCACATGCAGGCTACGTTTGTATTCAGGCATATTAACTATATTCATTGGTGGCGCAGTGGCCACAGTCCCTCCCCTCTCCACTGTGCCGGCTCAGGAGAACATGGTGCGTGCCGAGAGCGGTGCATGTTCTACCGCGATATGGCGATTTAATCGAAATCTCTATCGTTGGCCAAATTTATATAATTTATATTGCATATCGTCTATATCGCCCACCCCTACTATCAATCACTGATAACACCTCCCGTGTACAGCTATCAGTGACTGACAGCTATCTATCTTTACACACTTACACTGAGAATGCTATCAATCACTGATAACACCTCCCCCGTGTACAGCTGTCAGTGATTGACAGCTATCTATGTATACACACTTACACAGAGAATGCTATCAATCACTGATAACACCTCCCCCATGTATAGCCATCAGTGACTGACAGCTATCTATGTACACACACTTACACAGAGATTGCTATCAATCACTGATAACACCTCCCCCATGTACAACTATCAGTGACTGACAGCAAACTTATCAGAGACTGACTCAACCTAACTAAGATAACTCTGATCTCAGTCACTGTGGACATTTACCAGCTGTATAACACAGCCAACACCCGCCACATATGCAGCGGGCTTTCCACCATTATAACATACAGATGCATCCATGCTAAAATTGATGGTTAACGTGTTAAAGAGGACCTTTCACTAGATTAAAAAATCTAAACTAAGTATACAGACATGGAGAGCGGCGCCCAGGGATCTCCCTGCACTTACTATTATCCCTGGGCACCGCTCCGTTCTCCCGGTATAGGCTCCGGTATCTTCACATGTTAGGCTCCACCCAGTGGAACCTGCCGCGTCTCTTTCTCCCATGCTGTAGCACTGGCCAATGGCAGCGCTCAGCTCATAGCCTGAGAGAAAAAAAAAAACATTGGGTGGAGCCTAACATGTGAAGATACCGGAGCCTATACCGGGAGAACGGAGCGGTGCCCAGGGATAATAGTAAGTGCAGGGAGATCCCTGGGCGCCGCTCTCCATGTCTGTATGCTTAGTTTAGATTTTTTAATCTAGTGAAAGGTCCTCTTTAAGTAAACTGTGGCAAGACTGCCTTTTTAATGGATTTCAATGGCTTTTGTCATAAGATTACAGTGTTAGGCTACTTTCACACTAGCGTTCGGGGTTCCGCTTGTGAGCTCCGTTTGAAGGGTCTCGCAAGCGGCCCCGAACGGATCCGTCCAGCCCTAATGCATTCTGAGTGGATACGGATCCGCTCAGAATGCATCAGTTTGGCACCGTTTGTCCTCCGCTCAGCAGGCGGACCCCTGAACGCAGCTTGCAGCGTTCGGGTGTCCGCCTGGCCGTGCGGAGGCAAACGGATCCGTCCAGACTTACAATGTAAGTCAATGGGGACGGATCCGTTTGAAGATGACACAATATGGCTCAATTTTCAAACGGATCCGTCCCCCATTGACTTTCAATGTAAAGTCTGAACGGATCCGTTTGCATTATCATGAACAAAAAAAAAAAAATATATATATATTTATTTATTTTTTGTTCATGGTAATGCAAACGGATCCGTTCTGAACGGATCTAAGCGTTTGCATTATAGGTGCGGATCCGTCTGTGCAGATACCAGACGGATCCGCACCTAACGCAAGTGTGAAAGTAGCCTTACATGTGTTATCAGAGTCAATTTGAGCTCGGCTACATCTGTACAGTTGCGTCAAATCTCTGGAAGGGGTTAAAGTATTTTTTGTCCCATTTTTAAATATGACAACAGATGTCGAGCTACTATGTTATTATAGTATGTTTTATCTTGCATGTTTAACTGTAACTTTATTTTCCTGATGGTTTTCATTGGTCTGATTTTCTTGCTCTTCTGAATAACTTCATCTATGTTTTATTTGTGACATCTTCATTTATGGATCGCCTTTGTGTTAAGAGGAGCGATTTCCGTTTTAAGCTGGAATCACACCTTTTTGTGTCTTTTTTTGATGCCAGAAGTAAATCCAAAGAGAATGAGAAATATGAAGCAAAGGCTAAAGTGTTGGCCTCCTTTCATACCCAATCTGGGTTTTGACTCTAAGAACTGCATTAAAAGGTGCCGCAAAAATGACATGTGTGATTCCACCCAAAAGAATATTTTTGTAAATGGTTTACTTTATTATGAAGTCAGGAAATGTAAAGATGTTTTCTTGGAGTTCAATATTGATGACCTATCCTCGCCCCTGCCGATCATCTTCCTAGGCCAGTGAAGTCACGTTCAATGGCCTATTTGCAGCTCAGTTCCGGTTAGACTACTTTCACATCTGTGCTTTCCCTTTCCGCAGTTGAGATCCGTCATAGGGTCTCAATAGTGGAGGACAAAACTGAACTGAAGAGAACGGAATGCATTCCCTTCCGTTTCATTGCATTCACATGACACACAGAGAAAAGCGCAGCAAGCAGCGTTTTTAAGTGCGTCCTGGGATGCGGAGCAACACTGCTCAGTCATGACTCACAATGTAAATCAATGGTGACGGATCCGTTTTCTCTGACACAAAAGGAAACGTATCAGTCATGGCTATTTTAGAGATAATACAACCGCATCCGTTCATAACGGATGCAGACAGTTGTATTATCATGACGGAAGTGTTTTTGCTGATCCATGACCAGCAAAAATGCAGATGTGAAAGTAGCCTTAAGTGAATAGACCTGGTCTGCATTGCCAAGCACAACTTCTATAAAATGTACATTGCTGTGCTTGGGATGTTGTGAGGAGGCCGCAGCACCCACAGGAGCTCTGCGGTCTCTTCAGACAGCTGATAGGTAGGGGTGTCAGGGGTCAGACCCCCACTGATCTGATATTGATGATCTATCATAAGGATATGTCATCAATATTAAACTCCCGGAAACACCTTTCAATGGCACAGGAGCACATACTTGTATAATGTGTTAAACATTGTGTGGTTTGCATTACTTTTACCATTTATTTATTTTTCATGGTTTGTCTTTCGGTCTGTCTTCCTGTATATAGGGGTTGGAGGATACAGTGGTGCATTGTGCCTCAAGTTTCAGAACCTATAGTAAGTTTCTCAGTAGATATATTACAGTTGATTGCGTGGGTCTACAGAATCTGTGTTCAATGGCCTCAATAAGGGGTCTATTGACAGACATTTTAATTTCAGGCATCCTTTTTTAAAGCCTCATGCATATACACGACCGCATGTATTTTGTGATCTGCAAAATATGGCCGAAGTCCGTGTGACATCAGTGTTGCATTTTTTTAAAAAAAAATTTTTGTGGACCCATTGGCCTCAAAGGGTCAGTGGTCCACATTTTCTGGCCAAGAATAGGACATGTTCTATCTTGTGGAACATAATGTTTGGATGCAGAAAGCACACGGAGATGTCTGTTCTGCAAGAAGAAGTCAATGGGTTCGCAAAAATTAAGATGCAGCATGGCTGTCATCTGTATTTTGCGGATCCATGTTTTGTGAGCCGCAAAATACATATGGTCGTGTGCATGGGGCATAAGAGACCTTAATGGTAAGAAGCTAGTGGTTCAACCTGCAACCATTAATTGACCCCACAATGATTGTAAAATTACTTGTTAACTGCTCTCCTTCAGTCCAGGGTAATCAAAAGTAGTAAGAGGGCTTACATGTCCAACTGCGCGGAGTGTAGTCATTTTTAAGAGAATCCCTGAGACCTGTCGCCTCTTCTGACATTGTATTCCCCATGTAATGACAATTCTGAAGCATTGCTCCTAGAAATGTATAAATAAATTGGGTGTTACCACACACTCACACTGTCGAACCAATGCTGCCAGCGTCTGTGTAGAGACACGCCCCTTTGGCAAAAGTAATCGTAGTAGCTAGTTGGCAAATTCTGCATAAGTTTCTAGGAGGAATAGCAGCGGAACAGCACAATGCAAACATAGCATAATATGCTGTAGAATTGTTCTTTTATGGAATTGTGACTGGTCCTGTGTAATGGATAATTTATAGAAATTCTTATTAGTTTATATTAATAAATGTGAATCTACCTATATGTTCTTCTGTGTTTTGACCTGTATTTTTCAGAGTTACAGTTCCAAAGCCTGAGGCTGGTTGACTGAGAGACTCTGAACCCATTAGGACAGAGTTACTAATCTTGTTGAATAGTTATACAATTTAAACTTTAAGTCTATGTACACCTTTTGGAGCCAATTTTTGTTTATGATTGCACTCATTTTTGAGTAAAAATAATATTTTCAACTGGCCTTTATTAACAATATTGAGCCATTCTGTCACTAAAGGTTAACAGTTTTTCTAACTGTGCCTCATCTTAGGCTACTTTCACACTAGCGTTCGGAGCGGATCCGTCTGATGTTTCATCAGACGGATCCGCTCCGATAATGCAGACGTTCGCATCCGTTCAGAACGGATCCGTCTGCATTAAAACTTAGAAAATTTTCTAAGTGTGAAAGTAGCCTGAGCGGATCCGTTCAGACTTTACATTGAAAGTCAATGGGGAACGGATCCGCTTGAAGATTGAGCCATATAGTGTCATCTTCAAGCGGATCCGTCCCCATTGACTTACATTGTAAGTGTGGACGGATCCGCTCGCCTCCGCACGGCCAGGCGGACACCCGAACGCTGCAAGCAGCGTTCAGCTGTCCGCCTGGCCGTGCGGAGGCGAGCGGAGCGGAGGCTGAACGCCGCCAGACTGATGCAGTCTGAGCGGATCCGCATCCATTCAGACTGCATCAGGGCTGGACGGAAGCGTTCTGCTCCGCTCGTGAGCCCCTTCAAACGGAGCTCACGAGCAGACAGCAGAACGCTAGTGTGAAAGTAGCCTAACAACTCTTATCTCTAAACTACTAATGGGTCATAAACACTTATTTAACCAACATTCTTATCAGTTAGATAACAATTGAGCTTTAATGAGTGTTTATAAAGTCAGAGAGCAGAGATAAGGAGTCCTTCTGCTCCCCAGATGACGGAAAAGACAAAATGTCAGATCTGTACAGAAAAAAGGATGCCATATTTTTAATAAAGACCAATTAAAAAAATGATTTTCAGTACAATGCAATAATAATAAAAAAAAAAGCCCCCAAAGGTGTACATGGTCTTAAAGTGTCCTTTATATGGGCTGAGAATCGCACAGATTATTGCTAATGAGCGTTCATAGTAACGCTTGTTAGCGATGATGAATGGGCGTTGTAAATGTATTGGCGATTAACCAATGAGCGAAACGCTTGTTCATCAGGTAATCCTATCGTTTGTGCACATGCAAAGAGGAAGAGCCATGACATTAGCGATTGCTCCTCCCTTTACTGTGGAAGAGATCGCTAAATATAAATGCTGCGGTGACTGCGGTCTCCTCTGCTAGCGAACAGCAGATTGTCAGGAAGGAGCGCTTCCTTCCCGACAATCTTCTGTAATATCGTCCTAAGAACTGGGCAGTTTAAAGATGCACCAAATCACAATGTCTGGTGCTGGACCCTTTTGCCCAACTTTACACCACTCATTGGTTGGCTTACTTTGCACTATTGTTTTGCAACAAAGTGTTGGTGCACTTTGGCCCATCTTAAGTCATGTTCTTTTGTAGTAAGCCATGCTGCTTTTCTACTCGTTGAAAGTGTCTACTGACAAGCAATTGTTGTGCACAGCTGGTATACACATTTTTTGGAACAAAATAAGCCAGAATTCTGGTGCATTTAACGGAAGCTGTTTTTCTGCGAGACACATTAAACGTCAGGCACTCACAGTAACCATCGGTTGTTCGAGGTAACACCTCTTTTAATCTGCAAGGTTGTGCTCCAATTGGCCAACCGGGCTTGTGGTCACTGGAGAGAGGCAACTTCATGGAAGCCCAGCGTAAATCTCCCCCAGTATGTTATTTTTTTTTGTCAGGTATAATGTTCAAATCAACGCCTAATTATTGTTCACATTCTGTATATAGACAAATTTGACAGCAGTCAAGCCATCTGAGATATACTGTAGATATTGATGTGGATGGTGGTTTGGATATCTGCAAGGTCACTGGGGCAATAGTGTACCTGATAAAATGGGGGATTCAATAACTCTCTCAGTACGTCAGCCTCAAGCAGTCTTACCCCAGCAATAGGTTTATAACAGTCCTTTGCAGTTCTTTAATTAAAATTCTTTTATAGTTATATTAAGAAAAATGCAAGTTTTAGCTAAGCACCAACATATTCTGCAGACCTTACCAATTTAAATCAAAGGTCTTCTGAGACCAGGCACCACTTTTGATATTGTAGAGATGACATGCATGTAGACAGCGCATCACACTCTCAGTCCAGAAGTGTAAATGAACGGCCCTTGGTACTGGAACCAGAGCACAGGTAGCAGGTAAGGTTTTTTGTTTTTTTTCCTTACATCCCTACAACCTCCCTGACAATATCAAACGGGGGTCCCAGTCTCTAAGAACCCTTTTAAAGTGAATAAATATGCATACAATAATCAGAACTGACTTTGTAAAACAACAGAATGTAACTCTAAAAATCAAACATGGAGAGGAAGGACCCTGCTTGTTAGAACTTTTGCTCAATGATTAGCTGTGTCCTTTATGCTTTGTGTGTGTGTGTGTGTGTGTGTGTGTGTATATATATATATATATATATATATATATATATAATATATAATATATAATATTATAGTGTATTTCAAATAATTGTGTTTTACTGCCATCTTATGGAACAGTTCAGAATTACAGATTACGTTTGAGCTACATTTTTACTTGCACATATAAACTGTATTGTTTAGGTGGTGAACACTAATCGTCAAGTAGGGTATACACCGATCAGCCATAACATTGAAACTGACATGCCAATAAAACTAACAGTTTAAACGAATAACATTTAATATCTCCATATAATGGCACATGTCAAGAGGTAGGATATACAGTGGATATAAAAAGTCTGCACACCCCTGTTAAAATGTCAGGTTTCTGTGATGTAAAAAAATGAGACAAAGATAAAATCATTTCAGAACTTTTTCCACCTTTTAATGTGACCTATAAACTGTACAACTCAATTGAAAAACAAACTGAAATCTTTTAGGTAGAGGGAAGAAAAAAATATAAAAATAAAATAATATGGTTGGATAAGTGTGCACAGCCTTAAACTAATTGTTGAAGCACCTTTTGATTTTATTACAGCACTCAGTCTTTTTGGGTATGAGTCTATCAGTATGGCACATTTTGATTTGCCCACTCTTTGCAAAAACACTCCAAATCTGTCAGATTGCGAGGGCATCTCCTGTGCACAGCCCTCTTCAGATCATCCCACATATTGTTAATCGGATTTAGGTCTGGGTTCTGGCTGGGCCATTCCAAAACTTTAATCTTCTTCTGGTGAAGCCATTCCTTTGTTGATTTGGATGTATGCTTTGGGTCGTTGTCATGCTGAAAGATGAAGTTCCTATTCTTGTTCAGCTTTCTAGCAGAAGCCTGAATGTTTTGTGCCAATATTGACTGGTATTTGGAACTGTTCATAATTCCCTCTAGCTTAACGAAGGCCCCATTTCCAGCTGAAGAAAAACAGCCCCTTGGCATGATGCTGCCACCACCATGCTTCACCATGGGTATGGTGTTCTTTTGGTGATGTGCAGTGTTGTTTTTGCGCCAAACATATCTTTCTCGCCCATATTCCTTGGGGGACACAGGAAACCATGGGTATAGCTCTGCTCCCTAGGAGGCGTGACACTAAGCGAAAGCTGTAAGCCCCTCCTCCATCAGCTATACCCTTCAGCCTGGAGAAGAGACTGCCAGTTTTTGCTTAGTGTCCAAGGAGGCAAGACACCCCCTGCTTATGCAGGGTTGTTATCCTATGATTTTTATTTTTTACGTATTTGTTGTTTTTAACTCGGTTTTTTTCTACCTACAGGGACAACAGAGGCGCATTAGACCCCTCTGTTTCTCCCGGGGTTGAGTTGCGCCAGTGCCGGTAATTCCGCACTGCCGCCTCCCCCACAGAAGACAAGGTGGACCAGGGCAGCCTCGCTCCCCTGCGTCCCGCCAGCTCAGGGTCGCCCGCACGCCAAGTCCCTCCCCCGGCTTCCTGCCACCGCGGTGCCAGGAGCTGAAGGGGCGACCCCGCTGGATGGACTGAGGGCGAAGACAGCGTATGGTGAGAGTGGCTGCTCCAGCCTCCCCTTCCTCCCTCCCACCGCTGCTACCAACATGGCCACTGTTACATGACCACTGCAAACCCCCCCCCCGCCCCCCCCCCCCCCCCCCCGCATATCGGGACGTTACCGGGCATAGTTGGAGGGCAGTCTATCTGGGCAAGTCCTAGAACGCTGCCTTACAGGGGACGGCTGCAGACTTGCAAGCCGTCTGCTACATCTAGGCGCGGTGGGAGCCGTTCTCCTGGCATGAACGGCGCCATGTCATGGCCGGCACTTCAACATCCTTGGGGGTTAAAATCATTTTGCCGCGCGCGCGCGGCTCTGCTTCGGCTTCAGCGCGGCAGAGGGGGGGCGGAGCTTCCTTACACATTCAGCTCCGTGCTGCTGCGCTCAGCTACTTCCGGGTTCATCTCTCTGCCGTGCGATCCTGAAGCCATTTCAGCTCCGTGCTGCTGCCTCTCCTCCACAGCCTCCTCAGTCTGTTCCCCTTACAGCTGCCGCTTGTATCATCGGGTCTGGTAGGACTGTTTAACCCCCTCCGTGCCACAGTACTGTTGCTTTAAAGTGCAACATCTTTCCACCATGTCAGACCCTTCTGCAGCCGCCAAGCCATGGTACCATGCCTGTACCGCTTGTAGGGAACCCTTTCCCCGGGGGCAGTCTGATCCGCACTGTACTGCATGCCGAGCTCCACCGCAGCCTCAGTCGCCCGCTGTGTCGCTCCCTGCTTCCTCTGACCCGCCTGACTGGGCTAGATCCCTGTCCCAGGCCGTGGAAAGCCTCACTCATGTCGTGGGCCGCCTAATAGACAGGCCACCTACCCCGCAGGACGCCACTCTGACTGTCGCGCCCTCCGGGTCCACTGCTTCTGCCGCTGCAGCGGGTTCATCCTCTCCTAGTGACCCCTCCCGAGCTAGGCACTCTCAGAAGCGTATTAGAGTAGAGCGAGCCTCCTCCTCGGATGCCTCCCTCTCCCCGCCACGCGTGCGCACCCAGACGAGCCTCTCCTCTCCAAAGGATTCGCTCTCTGAAGGTGAATTGGCGGCTTCAGATTTGGAAATGGACTCGGCCCTGCCGTCCAAGCTAGCCTCAGCGATGGCTCAACTTATCTCTGATATACGTGACACCTTTAAGGTGCAGGATGACCCCCCTAGCTCGGACGCAGCTAGCGTCTCCTTTATCAGACCCAGGCAGGCCTCAAAAGTCTTTCCAATCCACTCTGATTTCTCCTCCGTGGTGTCTAAGGCTTGGGCTCGCCCGGACGCCCGTTTTGTCAACCCAAAGAAGCTGGACATTTGCTATCCTTTTCCAGCCGATGTCGTGGCCACCTGGTCTTCCCCACCCAAGGTAGACCCCCCTGTGGCCCGGCTGTCAAAGAACACGGCCATCCCTGTTCCCGACGGGTCCTCTCTTCAGTCAGCGGAGGACCGTCGCATGGAGACCCTGTCCAAGGGCATTTTTGCTGCCTCCGGTTCTGCCCTCAGACCGGTTTTTGCCTCTGCTTGGGCAGGGAAAGCAATCTCTGCTTGGGGTACGCAGCTGGAACAGGAGTTGGACTCGGACATCCCCATCCAGGACCTACGTTCCTTGGCCCAGCTTATTATTCGGGCCGGGAATTTTGTCTGTGAGGCCTCCCTTGATGCGGGAGCCCTTATTGCGCGCTCCTCCGCCCTGGCAGTTGCCGTCAGGAGGGAGCTCTGGCTGAAGGTCTGGAAAGCGGACGCTGCCTCCAAACGTTCCTTGGCGGGGCTACCGTTTGCGGGTTCCCGCCTTTTCGGGGTCCGCTTAGACGAACTTATTTCAGAGGCCACGGGTGGTAAAAGCACCCATCTTCCTCAACCCCAAGCCAGGGGCGCCCCCCGCGGACGCCCTGGTGCGTCTCGTTTTCGGTCCTCCCGCAGGGCCTCTGGGGCTCCCACCACAGCTGCCGCTTCGGCTCCTCCCCAGGACAAGCGTAGGAAGCCGTTTTTTCGGGCGCAGCCCTCCTGGCGCAAGCCGCAGGCTGCCCGCACACCCGCAGCAAAACAGTCCTCTGCCTGAAGGCGCGCCCCCACCCACCCGGGTGGGGGGCCGGCTCCTCCTTTTCAAGGACGTCTGGATGGCTCACGTCTCCGACGCCTGGGCCCTCGAAATTGTGTCCTCCGGATACAAAATCGAATTTGCATCCTTCCCTCCGGATCGGTTCTTTCGCTCCCGCCCCACGCGAGACCCGAAAGACGCGGCCGCGTTCTCCGCGGCCGTTCAAGCTTTACTGGACAGGGGGGTGATTACCCCCGTTCCTCTAGAGGAAAGATTCCAAGGGTTCTACTCGAACCTCTTTGTAGTTCCCAAGAAGGGAGGTTCGGTGCGGCCCATTTTGGACCTCAAAAAGCTCAACCGTTTTCTCCTCCTTCGACGGTTTCGGATGGAGTCCCTCCGCTCCGCGGTGGCTTCCCTGGAGCAGGGAGATTTCATGTCTTCCATCGATATACAGGATGCCTACCTCCATGTTCCGGTAGCCCAGTGTCACCATCGCTTCCTTCGATTCGCCGTGGGGGATCTCCACTTCCAATTTGTCGCCCTTCCCTTTGGACTGGCAACAGCCCCCCGGGTGTTCACCAAGGTCCTGGCCCCGGTTTTAGCCTTACTCCGTTCCAGGGGTGTTTTTCTGCTACCGTACTTGGACGATATCCTCATCAAGGCTCCGTCCCTTTCTCAAGCGGTTGCCAGCGTGGATCTCACTCTAGAGACTCTGGCGAGGTTTGGTTGGGTCATCAACTTCCCCAAGTCCTCCCTTCCCCCCTCCAGACAACTCGTCTTCCTGGGAATGCTTTTAGACACGGGAACGGCGGAGGTACGTCTTCCCTCGGAAAAACGTCTGATCCTCCGTGGGGCGGTTCGGGGTCTCCTTCTCCACCGTCGACCGTCCTTCCGCTTCTGCATGCGGGTATTGGGGCAGATGGTTGCCTGCTTCGAGGCGATCCCATTTGCGCAGTTTCACTCCCGCCCTCTCCAACGGGCGATCCTCTCCTCCTGGGACAAATCGCCGCAGTCTCTGGATCATCCCTTCCATCTGTCGCCTCCGGTGCGGTCATCTCTCCGCTGGTGGTTACAGTCCCCTCTTCTGGGCAGGTCCTTTCTGCCACTCAACTGGTTGGTGGTTACAACCGATGCCAGTCTCTCGGGCTGGGGAGGCGTGTTTCCTCCCCGATCCGTCCAGGGCATTTGGTCTCCATCGGAGTCCAAACTCTCGATCAATGTCCTGGAACTGAGAGCGGCCCTTCTGTCTCTACGACACTGGACTCATCTGCTGAAGGGTCATCCAGTTCGTGTACAATCAGACAACGCCACGGCCGTGGCGTACATAAACCACCAGGGGGGCACTCGCAGCGCTGCAGCGATGCGGGAGGTCACCAGCATTCTCCGTTGGGCGGAAGCCCACGTCCCGGCCCTATCTGCAATTTTTATTCCAGGGGTGGACAATTGGGCGGCGGACTTCCTCAGTCGCACCACCGTCGACCCCGGCGAGTGGTCTCTTCACCCGGAGGTATTCGAGGCCATTTGCCTTCGTTGGGGCATTCCGGACGTGGACCTCATGGCCTCAAAATTCAATCACAAGGTCCCCGCCTATCTGTCCAGGGCCAGGGATCCGGGAGCTTGCGGAGCCGACGCCCTCGTTCTTCCTTGGCGAGGCTTCGCGCGCCCATACATATTCCCTCCCATCCCTCTCCTGCCCAAGGTCCTTCGGAAGATCGCGGCGGAAGGCGTCTCGGTGATTCTGGTCGCTCCGGACTGGCCCCGCCGGTCTTGGTATGCCGACCTCATGCTGCTCCTGGCAGACGCGCCCTGGCCACTGCCCGCCAGGGAAGATCTTCTCTCTCAGGGACCGATCTTCCACCCGCGTTTAGGGTCCCTACGTTTGACGGCGTGGTTGTTGAGACCACCGTCCTGACACGTAGGGGTTTTTCTGCGGATGTCGTCCGCACCATGATCCGCGCCCGTAAGCCGTCCTCTTCTAGGATCTATTATAGGACCTGGAGGACTTTTTTGGGGTTCTGTACCGATCTGGGGATTCCTCCGCTCCGCTTTTCTCTCCCCACCGTTTTGTCCTTCCTGCAGAGCGGACTGGCCCAAGGTCTAGGCCTTAGTTCTTTGAAGGGTCAGGTATCTGCGCTGTCCATTTTGTTTCAGCGCCCACTGGCCCCCCTTGGTCCTGTCAAGACCTTCCTTCAGGGCGTGGCTCACGCGGTTCCCCCGTATCGCCCTCCGGTACCGCCCTGGGACCTGAACCTGGTTCTCTCAGCGCTCCAGGCTTCTCCTTTCGAGCCTCTGCGGACGGTTTCCTTGCGACTTCTGTCCTGCAAGGTTATTTTCCTTGTAGCCATCACCTCTCTTCGGAGGGTGTCCGAATTGGCTGCACTCTCCTGTCTGGAACCTTTCCTAGTGTTCCACCAGGACAAGGTGGTTCTTCGTCCGGTCCCTTCCTTCCTTCCTAAGGTGGTCTCCGCCTTTCATCTGAACGAGGACATCGTTCTCCCCTCTTTGTGTCCTTCCCCTTCCCATCCGCGGGAGAGGAAGCTTCATCGCCTGGACGTTGTCAGGGCGCTCAAGATTTACCTGGAAGTAACCAGATCTTTCAGGCATACTGACTCGCTCTTTGTGGTCCCGGAAGGGTCGCGCAGAGGGATGGCGGCATCCAAAGTTGCTATCGCTCGTTTTGTCAAGATGGCTGTTACTGAGGCTTATCTCGCCAAGGGCAGGGTTCCTCCCCTTGGTGTTACCGCTCACTCCACTAGAGCGGTCGGGGCTTCCTGGGCTCAGAGAAATCGGGCTTCTTCGGAGCAGATTTGCAAGGCGGCCACTTGGTCCTCCTTGCACACCTTCACCAAGTTCTACAGGGTGCATACTCATGCGTCGGCTGACGCTGCTTTAGGCCGTCTGGTGTTGCAGGCGGCAGTTGATTGATGCCTCTGGCGTTGGTTGAGTTTGTTCTGGTCCCTCCCTTCTGGGACTGCTCTGGAACGTCCCATGGTTTCCTGTGTCCCCCAAGGAATATGGGCGAGAAAAGGAGACTTTTGTATTACTTACCAGTAAAGTCTCTTTCTCGCTCTTCCTTGGGGGACACAGCACCCGCCCTTCATTGGGTTACAGTTGTGGTTCCGGCTTGGTTGCCCCCGTTGGGGCTCGACAGTTCTTTTTCCGGTTGGTGGTTATCTTTCACTACTTGGACACGCAACTGGCAGTCTCTTCTCCAGGCTGAAGGGTATAGCTGATGGAGGAGGGGCTTACAGCTTTCGCTTAGTGTCACGCCTCCTAGGGAGCAGAGCTATACCCATGGTTTCCTGTGTCCCCCAAGGAAGAGCGAGAAAGAGACTTTACTGGTAAGTAATACAAAAGTCTCCTTTTTGGAATTATGGCCAAAAAGTTCAACCTTGGTTTCATCAGACCATAACACCTTTTCCCACATGCTTTTGGGAGACTTCAGATGTGTTTTTGCAAAATGTAGCCTGGCTTGGATGTTTGTCTTCGTAAGAAAAGGCTTTCGTCTTGCCACTCTACCCCATAACCCAAACATATGAAGAATACGGGAGATTGTTGTCACATGTACCACACAGCCAGTACTTGCCAGATGTTCCTGCAGCTCCTTTAATGTTGCTGTAGGCCTCTTGGTCGCCTCCCAGACCAGTTTTCTTCTCGTCTTTTCATCAATTTTGGAGGGACGTCCAGTTCTTGGTAATGTCACTGTTGTGCCATGTTTTCTCCACTTGATGATGACTGTCTTCATTGTTTTCCATGGTATATCTAATGCCTTGGAAATTCTTTAGTACCCTTCTCCTGACTGATACCTTTTAATAAAGGTGGCATGACGAATCCGTCGAATCCACAAATCCTTCGAATCTTCTTGGATTTGTGGGATTCGTGGACTCGAATGCCGACGTAATTAAGTAAAATTCGAATCCCGCTAAGCGATATGGCAATTGCTTCGGCCCCGCTCACTGTTGTATAATCTTATCTAACCTGTAGGAATTGTTAAGATATAATAATCATTTGTAATCCAGCTGTATTACTTACAACTAAGTTCCGAAAGAGGGAGGAGGCAGGGCGGGCGGGCGCGTGATGCAGTGAGTGACGAGTCGCCCGCCCTGCCTCCTGCCTGCCTCAGTCAGTTACTTCTCTATTTAGTCCTGTGAGACTGACATTATGTATCCCTATGGGAGCCTCAGAGAAACTGACTTCCTGTCCACACATAAGATGCTGTGTTATTTGGAGATTCAGATGCTGGTCACATGACACAGCTGAGGGTCAGAAGGGAGGAAATAACTCACAAATACAGACACTGATAAGAAAATGACCTTCACCACAGTTTATATCATGTACCTTTCTAACAGTTCAGAAAATGAAAACTTTTGTGGGAGTTCTTTAATTTACTGGCCTGAGGTCTGCGTTAAATTATTGGTCTGATTTAATTTAGGCACTCGTTTTCTGGGGTCTTAAAGTGCATTTACACGTCCAGATAATCAGGCAGATTATCGTTCCCCACAATCTGCCCGTCTAAAGATGCTGATGAACGCTTGTTTATCGGGTGAAACTGTTGTTGGTGCGGGCACCTAAAATATTGTTTCTGGGCAGCAGATTGTGCTGTCTAAACGGCGATCTGCTACCAAGAAACAATGCAGCTATATGAGGACGAGCGATCGCAATAGCCATCTCTCGTCCTCCTACTGTGAAGGAGATCGCTGCATGTAAATGCAGTGCTTCACCTCCACTGAGCGAGCAGCTGACTGCTGCGAAGGAATGCTTCCTTCCTGACAATCTGCTGCTCATCTGCACTTCTAAATCCACCTTTTAGTTTATTTTGTGGTCTGGATTAATAATGGATAGTGAGTCTGGATTAATTTTTGAAGTATGAGATGAAAATTATTTAGGGGTCTGCTATCTGTGTGTGCAACATGTGTTCCTTGTGCAAACTGTTTGTGTGTACTACTACTTTCCTAGAAAGGAGATAAACACAAAGATGTGGTGCAATTAGGAACAGTTTTATCAGACTACTTTCACACTCATTTTTACTGGATCCGGCAGGGTTCAGCAAAAACCCTTCCGTTATGCTACTTTCACACTAACGTTTTTTGCGGATCCGTCATGGTTCTGAAAATGAATGGGGACAAAACTGAAGCGTTTTTTTTCCGCTATTGAGCCCCTTTGACGGATCTCAATGCCGGAAAAACTAAAACGCTAGTGTGAAAGTAGCCTTAGAAATTCGCCACCATCAAAATGGTGTGGGAACATGACAGAGTTCAGCTATTGACTTGTTTTTACATAATTCAGACCCTAACGTATGTAGAGGCACTTAGGAGAATTTACTTACAATTAGTCTAAGACTATTAGTTGCCTTCTTTTAACATATGTTATATTTCCCATAAAACGTAACTTTTAATATCATCATTAAGATTGTGCTTTGACCATTAAAGTGCGTTTTAAAACTCTGTTGTGTCGCCTTATTGTCCACAGTGTGTGTTGTCAGCACTAAATTATCAAGTGCTGCTTGATTTGTGGTGGGAGATTGGTAGCTGCGTGCTAGCCCGAAAACCTTCTCTGACTCTCCTCTCTAACTACCGCATATAATTTACTAGTTCTTTCTGACTTACAGGCTTCACTTCTGTCTCTAAAAGCTCTCCCTCAAATGCTGCCCCCCTTGATAATTTAGAGCCGACAATACACACTGTGAACAATAAGGCGACACAACTGAGCGTTTTAAAACAAACTTTAATGGTCAAATCACAATATTAATGACGATATTAAAAGTTACATTTTTTGGTAAATATAACATATGTTAAAAGAAGGCAACTAATAGTCTTAGACTAATTGTAAATAAATGCAGCTATTGACTTGAGCTCTGCCAAGAACCGCCTGCCGGAATTCAAATTCCAAGCTAGAACCAGCCCTGAACCTTACATAGATCCAGACATCTCCCCATTCATTGCGCCAATTGTTCTAGATTTATTTCAGACTTGCAGCTTAGGCTACTTTCACACTTGCGGCCGTGTGATCCGACGACGGAACTGCCCGCCGGATGCGCCGATTTTGATGTGACTGAAACCATTTGTGAGACGGTTCCGGATGCGGATCAGTCTCACAAATGCATTGCAAGAACAGATCCGTCTCTCCGCTTGTCATGCGGACAGACGGATCAGTCTTGAATCTTTTTTTCACATTTTTACCGGTCTGCGCATTTTGAATGCCGGATCCGGCACGAATACATTCCTATGGGGAAAAATGCCAGATCCGGCATTCAGGCAAGTCTTCAGTTTTTTTCGCCGGAGATAAAACCGTAGCATGCTACGGTTTTATCTTTTGCCTGATCAGTCAAAACGACTAAACTGAAGACATCCTGATGCATCCTGAACGGATTACTCTCCATTCAGAATGCATGGGGATATGCATGATCAGTTCTTTTCAGGTATAGAGCCCCTAGAACGGAACTCTATGCTGGAAAAGAAAAGCGCTAGTGTGAAAGTACCCTAAGAGGACATATTCTTTTTTGCTGTAGCTCTTTCCCTGTAACTGCCCTAGAAGATATGGCTTGTAGCAGTTGAATATTTAAATTGAGTATGTGCGACCACCTCAGTGCGGTGGATAGAGAAATAAGGAAAAGAACAAACAGCAGATGGCGATATACAGATACAATTTATTAAATAGCTCAGTGACAATAGTAATTTTTTAAATTGCTTTCAATTACATTACAGTATTCAGATCCAGGTGCTGGTTTGAAAAATAAAATATAAAATATTTTTCGTAGCACACCCCCTTTACAGGATCTGGTGCTAACAACTTGTCACATACCGCAAGACACCAACATAGATTTTGTGCAGTCCATGCCTCAAACGGTCAAAGTGGTTTTGGCGACACTTTTGGGACCCACACAGTAGAAGGTTTTAATGTTATGGCTGATTGGTGTAGACTTTTAGTAAAATGACTATCCATTCTTGTTCATGTCCGTTGCTTTCAGTAATAGGTTATACAGTCACAGCCTGTTTCCTGTGCACTCCCTTTTTATATAATCAGAATTTATAGCTGTTGTAGATTTTTATTAACCCGTGAAGGGAACCCTCTTAGGTGATAAAGTTTGGTTTAGAATAGTGCCAAATTCCTGTCTCACTATGTAGCATTTAGATGAATGAAAATTTCATTTTCTTTCATTTGAAATGTGCAAGTCTGGTATTATGGAAGATCAGAATTCACCAGCTATCGTGTGTACTGGTGTGCATTGTGCTATACCAGTGACTGTGATGCCTGTTTTAGTAATAGTGAAAAGGGTGACTGACCAAAAATGAGGTTTTCTCATTTGTGAAACTGTTTTCTAGTAGCAAACAAAATAAAAAATGTTGCATGTCGTACAGTATGTTTTGATTCATGCAAGATATTCAATAGGAACACCCCCCCCCCTTCCCCTCCAAAAAACAAAAAAAAGACAAATATTGGAACAGTACAGCATTCTTCTCCTAAAATGTGTGTAATGTCAGTATAGCCTAACTGGTGTTTAGTGGCAACCACTTTGAATCGCCAGGTGTTTACAAAAGGTCCAAAAACTTTTCGAAAGTCGAAAATAATAATAAAAAATAAAAAAAACTTACTGCAAAGGAATTCATGAAAGCATGTTCCTGAGCGCTGACACAAGCTGGCCAGCACTGCCTAATTGATTTCAAGATGATTTTTATAATTTTAGCCTCCTGGAGATCTCATACATTGCTGTAAAATTCAGAAAGCTTCTCTCTTTAAAGCATGTTATACCCAGTACCTGAACCGCAGTGATCTATGGAAGTGAAAGCTGCTTGAAAGGATATTCCCATAGGGACATTTATGGTATATCAATAGGATTCGCCATAAACATCTGTTAGGAGTGGGTCACACTTCTGAGAGTTGCTCCTATAACAAGAATGGGGCATCGCCACGAATGGAGAGCTATCTTCGCATTTGCACCTTTCTCCATTCATTGCTCTGGGCCTTCTGAAAATACGTGCACTTGTTTGGCTAGTTTCAGAAGTCTTATAGCAGTGAATAGAGAAGACACCATGCATGCGCAATGTGCTCTCCATTCACAGTGGTACCTCCATGTTTTTCTTTACAGATGTCATTTTACCTCTGAATGATGATTAGCATTTAAGGCTTTACTATAGGGTTATGAGGAACTCTTGCTGAAATATTGAAAGAAAACCAATTTGGAATAGGAAATTATAATAATGCTTTTTTTTTTTTTTTTTTTTAGGAGCCTCCAAAGGAAGACCTGACGGTTTCTGAGAAGTTTCAGTTGGTTCTCGATGTAGCACAGAAAGCACAGGTTTGTGGAACTCAGCTGGATTTAGACCAGTAGCAAAACCTAGCCTGTCTTAGAAATCAGGCACCTCTTAATCATAATTATTACTGTACAGTAATGTAGTAGCATGATATGTACAGTGTGTGTTATGTTTCCATCAATGACCTTTAAAACTAATGTATCTTAAAATGTTGTTAAAGGCTATGTACATCTTTGGCGGCACGGTTTGTTTATGATTGCATTTTACTCATTTTTGGCTAAAAATCATATTTTCAATTGGCCTTTATTAGAAATATTGAGCCATTCTGTCACAAAGGGTTAACTGTTTTTTTTTAACCTGGTGACTGGTACTTTCCCTTTGTGCCGATCATCTAATAACCCTTATCTCTAAACTACTAAGAGGTCTTAAACACTTATTTAAGCCACATTCTTATCAGTAAGATACCAACTGCGCTATAATGAGTGTTTATAGGGTTAGCGATCAGAGATAAGGAGTCCGTCACCTCCTGGTCTGACGGAATAGACAGAAAATCCAAAGGGTGCTACTAGAGCATGTCGGCTCTGTACACAAAAAAGGATTTCATATTTTTAATAAAGACCAATTGAAAAAATGATTTTTAGCTCAAAATAAGTACAATGGAATAATAATAAAAAAAATTGCCCACAAAGGTGTACATAGCCCTAGAATTATAAACTTTGTGGAATTTTCCACCAGAATTTTGTGAAGTGAGTTCCTTATAATAAGTTGTCCGAGCAATATGGGTCACTTCCTATGAATACTTTGTTTAATGTCAAGTGACAGCGTCCAAGAAAATATACTTGTGCTCCTTTCTCAGAACCTTTTTGGAAAGATGGCAGACATACTGGAAAAAATTAAAAAGTAAGTTTTTATTTTTTAGACATTTTTAGTATAAAAAACCTTTTGAGTTAAGGTATGATTATAACTAACCTACAGTATACTCTTATTACATTCCAATTTTGCAGTCTATTCATGTGGGTACAGCCAGAAATTACACAGAAGCTATATGTTATCTTATGGGCGGCCTTCATCACATCCTGCTTATTTCCATATAGACTAATTGGACTCTGTATAGGTAAGTGTATTTGACTGTGTTTTGGTGCTTGTGGTACACTGTTGCGTATCATTTTTTATTGTGGTACTGCCACCTGCAATTCTAGGATCATTTCCCAACTCACTTCATGTTGGGAGACCAGCCATTACTAAGTGGAGAACTGGTAGACTCTTCACAAGTAGAATATCTGCAGCATCTAAACCTACCTTCAGGCCTCATGCACACCACTGTATCCATATTTCCGTCTGCAAACCACTGATCCACAATATACGGACACCTTCCATGTGTATTCTGCATTTTTCTCACACCTATCACTAGAAATCACTATTCTCGTCCACAATGTGGACCAAAATAGGACGTGTTCTGTAATTTGAAGAACAGTCACACGGATCTGCAAAAACTATCGATGTGTGCATGGCCCCTTAGAAATGAATGGGTCATGTGCATGAGGCCTTAGATCACTCCGGGTCTGAAATCTGAAACCTCCACCGGTTGTGAGAAGGAAATGATGCCATGCAGGGAAAACTAGAAGGGGATGTAGCGCTAAGCCAGTGCTGCAGTGCTTCATTCTCAGGGTTCGTGAGGGTCCCAGAGGTCAGACCCTCACCAGTCATACACCGAGGGCATTTCCTAGCCCAGGGATGGCCAACCTGAGGCTCTCCAGCTGTTGCAAAGCTACAACTCCCAGCATGCCTAGATTGCCTACAGCTATCAACCTACATCAGGGCATGGTGGGAGTTGTAGTTTTACAACAGCTGGAGAGCCGCAGGTTGGCCATACCTGTCCTAGCCACATGATAGGATTAACCCTTTAAACTGAAATTAGAATCACATCAGTCTCTCTCTTTCTCACCTTTCTATATCATATGCCTTCTGAGGTTGTATGTTGCATAGTTGCAAATGTTCGCTAGCGATCACAGATGATGATATGATATATTCTAAAATAACCGGGGAAAATTAGTTTTAGAATGTTAAGTACATTATGTAAGAGTTACTGACATTTTCCCAAATCAGTTTCTGTAAAAACAATATTTGTGGTACTATAAATGTGTGGTTTTTTTCTAGGTATTATCATAATACTTCATCATGTGATCTTTTGGCGTTTTTAGGGCTCTACGCCGGCATTAAGTTTTTCCTCATTGACTTCGTTTTCAAGCGATGCCCAAGGCTTCGAGACAAGTATGACACTCCATACATTATCTGGACAAACCTACCTACAGATCCACAACTTAAAGAACGAACAAATGTAACTGCGTCTAGAAGGGTGAGCATATAAAACGCATATATAACATTCGAGAAAATCAGACCTCACTTCAGACGAACATCTATCTGCTTATAGTTAATAGAGGAGGTTATCTCTGGACCTGAAACGCGATTACGTCTCCAATCCATTAGACTTCAGTTATAATATCAGAGAGAGTGTTTTCTCCGGAAATTCTTCCATTCTGTCTTATATTGCAGCTCACATGAAATTATCTAGGTTGAATGGCTATTTAATATGGGAAAGAAAAGGCATCCAGTTACTGGTCAGAAGTACTTTTTCTTACACATCTTAAAGTGAGTCTGTCACCACATTTGGACATTATAGACCGCTTACAATAGCGTTCTGGCATAACTTTAGATGAATCAAATGGTACCTTTGTTGCATTCTTCTGCGGTTCACCTGTGGCAAAAACGGGCTTTTATTCATATGTAAATGAAGGCTCGCAAGAGCCCAGGGGCGGCGTTAACGTCTTTGGAGCCCAGGCTGATCATCCCCAGCCTCTGCCCGCCCTTCTCTTCCCTTGTGTCGTCCTCCTCTCCCAGTGAAAAGCCAAGCAAGGCAGAGCGTAGGAGCGGTATTTCGCTGGGAGAGGAGGAGGACGCAAGGGAAGAGAAGGGCGGGCAGAGGCTGGGGATGATCAGCCTGGGCTCCAAAGAAGTTAACGCCGCCCCTGGGCTCTTGCGAGCCTTCATTTACATATGAATAAAAGCCTGTTTTTGCCGCAGGTAAACCGCAGAAGAATGCAACAAGGTACCATTTGATTCATCTAAAGTTATGCCAGAACGCTATGTAAGCGGTCTATAATGTCCAAATGTGGTGACAGACTCACTTTAATCTTTTACCCATGCACATATTTTGTTTTCTCAGTAACTGCACACTACACTTACATTGCATTGCTGTATGATAGATTTTAGTTTATTGTTCTACTATTTATCCGTGTACGTAGCAGATCAGTAAGTGATAGGATATGAGTATACGCTGTGTACTGGAAACTCTCAGTCTTGATGTCAGTGGAACAGATAAATAGAATGTCGTGGCATCTGGTCAGTACTGCACCCCCATCCATAGCCGTTGCATTGAGTAACTTGCACAGACCCCATGCTGTATGTTCAGTTGTGGACATGTATAAACTGCACAATATCAATCAGTGACACCTAATGAACAGCTCAAAAGTACATAAGTGCCATGCACAATCACATACACTCAACCACACCAATTAAATGTGCACAGCATAGATAGTAAAATATTGTCTTCATTAGTACAAATCAAAATCTTTACATAAAGGGACAGCGGATAAAATACACAGGAACAAGCAGGACCATATAACTGAATCACAAGTAAGTGTTAACTACAGTCCAAGGTGTATACTGATGCAGGAACAGATATCTAGTAATACCAATATAAAACCCTGAGCTAGGATACAATATACCAGAATTATATACCAGCAAGTAAATAATGTGTGCATAGTGCCGAAACAATCAATAGACAACAAAGGAGAGTAGATAATAATAAATAATACAAACCAGTATGGTTCCCAAAAACCCTGATGCGCGTTTCGCGTGTAGCTTCCTCAGTGTTAAGCCAGGCTACATTCTCAGCCATAATAGCCATGATACACGGTCAGGCCCATTTTTCAATAGGTTTTGTATCCATTTTCTACAATCCAGCAGTGGTGGCCGTGTTTGCACATTATAGGAAAAAGTGCCGACCTCTCGGTTGGCCAGGACCGTGGGAGCGCACATAGACTGGCACTTTTTCCTGTAGTGTGCAAGCACGACCACCACTACTTGATTGCAGGAAGCAATATGGACAATCACAATACATTAGTAAGTGCCTTGTAAGCCTTTTATTTCTGCCGTCAACACTTCAGTAATACAGTCACGCGAAAAAGTAATGACATCCCATTAAAATTTATTCTATTTTTAACGTGAGCAAATAACTATCTGATTCTCATTCATTGTATAAAGATAATGGAGAAAAAGACACTAACAAACAGAGTTTGCAGTAATTCACTAAACAAAGTTATGTTCAGATCTGCCCTTTCCTTTGGTGGAAAAAGTAAGTACTTCGCTTGGCTGAGCTCCTGCAATCAAATACTCTGTGCTGCGCTGCATTATGAAAGTCATTGTTACAGTAGGTTATATAGTCATGGTTTATATTTTATGTTTGTATGTTTTATCACTGAAGAGACTCCTTGTGGTACGTATGCACACTGTGTGGGGCATAAGCAGAATGTAAGGTAAAATAAAATTAGTGGTTGGCTTTTGAGTCATACAGATGCAACCTCCGAGATTGCAAATTTCCTGCAGTTGACATTTCTTTGACCACAACACTGAAAATGATCAGTCAGGACTTGGGTACATTAGGATATTTTGTAGTAATATGGGTTCCCTTATGGAAAAATATCCCAGACGGGCACCAAAATGTCTGTCCTTATGCATATCATTATATAGTTAGATAGTAGTACACAGTAATAAAAAAATAAAAAAATCTCAGCATGTCCCATCTGCTGCACAATGCTTTTAGTCACGTTTTCTCCATGGCAGTGAAAGTTAATGCATGCTTTCTGGCGGAAGGTATACTCTGCTTACTTGGTGCATTTTATGCAGCTGTATAAAACTCTATTTAATCATGTGTATAATAGTTCTGACAATGGTCGAATGATTATTTTTTATTTTTTTCAGAGGGAGTCTGTCACCAGAAAAGTCACTGTTAAAGGGGTTCTCCAGGAATTAAGAAAATTAAAATACCTAAATATTACTTTATTATAAATATAGTCCCAAATATCTTTCATTAGTTATAATGGATCGTTTTGTCTGGGGAGCAGTCATTAGAAGAAATAAAATGGCTTCTGTCCTACTAGTACATACAAAACCTGTCCTAGTCACACAGCAGGACACAGCCACATCCCTACCTCCTCTCTGTACTTCATGTCTCCTCATGAACTCCATTCCTGCAGAGATTCAGCTGAAGATCATATTAAACTGTATTCGGGACCATAATCCCATAGAGAGGAGGATGAGGCAGCTCTTTAGCTCAGTGCTGGGAAGTAACTTGTCCTCCTGTGTGATAAGGACAGGTTTTGTGAGTACTAATAGGACGGCAGCCATTTTATTTCTCCTAATAATTGCTCCCCAGAGTAAACAAGCCATTATAACTAATGAAAGGTATTAGGGAATATATTTATGAAAAAAGAATATTTACGTATTTTCCTTTTCTTAATTCCAGGAGAGCCCCTTTAAGCCAGGCACAGCCCTTGTAGGTCTGGCTTACCTGAATGTATTGATATATTTCACATAACAATCTACTTCTTTTGTCCTGGAGAGGTGCTTTTAATCCCTATGCAAGTGAGCAGTTAAAGGGGTTGTCTGAGTTATTTTTTTCTTCTTTGTATGTTTCTTACTAATCAAATGTAAGGGGTTTACAATTCACTTACTTCATCTACAGTAGCTCCTTTCTCAGATTTCACTGAGGGTCACATGACCTGTGATGTCAGCCTCTCTTCCTGCTCTGATGATGTCTCGTGCACAAGCCTTGAGACCAGGTCTGTGTCTGTGCGCTGGGCACGATCCCCTGCATTGCCGTTTGCTGTTGTCTGCCCTGTGTCTCCCTCCCACTGGATTCTTCAGGAAAGTTTAACCCATTCTACCATCACCAGCACAGACTCAGGGCTGGAGGCTTTGCTGTGCAGCTGCAGGCAGTGAACAGACACAGGATCTTACCCCCTCATCTCAGATAACAGAGCTGACAGACTGGAGGAGTTCTGCAGAGCATTGCACAAGAACAGGTGGGTGCTGATACACACAGGATCTTCACCCTACCTGTTCTTGTTCAATGCTCTGCAGAACTCCTCCAGTCTGTCAGCTCTGTTATCTGTAGGATGAGGAGGGAGGATCCTGTGTGTATCAGTAGTGTCACTGTACAGCTTGTAAACTTGTAGCCCTACACATACAAAATGCTGCTGAGTATCCCAGCAGTCAGACATGTCACTCAGGGCAGCACTGTTATTCACTCCCTTTGCAGAGCAGCGGGAGGGGCACAAAAATCCATGAGGAAAACCTCAGAGATTGTTGTTATTGCAGGTAAACAAACTTGCTTAGCTTATGTATGTATTGCTGATCTTCAGATTTACAGTGCTATATATTTTTTTTCATAACTCTGATAACCCCTTTAAAGTGCACTGAAGGCAGGCCCAAGTCACTTTTTGTACTCTGGCTCTTCCTGCATCTTCTGCCAACCTCTCCCTCTCATTTATTGACAGGGCCTTGCTAGATGACTATACAGGAACCTGGCAATCAAGAAGGGGAGGGAGATGCAACAGTTTGCTAAGTGAAAGGCAGCATTACATTCAGCTGAGCTATCCCTACAAGGCAGTGTGCCTGGTTTAAGTTCCTGGTGACACACTCCCTTTAAACCAATTCCTTGTAGGATTTAGAGAAAGAAAAGGTCAAATTCTTTTTGTGTATGTGTTCAGATATTTTCTAATGTGGTCCATGAACAAGTCAGATTTCTTCCAGTTCTTCTCTCACTGGATCATAGCTATCTGAAATGATCGGAATGGTAGTTTTACGCCACTGTGAACAGTATATGTAGGAGAGCCACCACACTGGTGTGATGAATGTTGTCAGTGGAGACCTAGTTCTTAAGGAGTGGTGGACTACATCAACATTTAATGTTCCTACCAGCTTTGTCCATTGTTCACATCATGTTCCCTGCATTTCACTGCCGCAGTCAGTAGTAGAGTATTGATTTTATTGTGCATATCTGTAGTGTTTGTGCATTTTTCTGCTCAGCTCGTATGTGTACTGCGTGGATAAAATGTCGAAGCTGTCACCTTTTTCTTTTGTCACTGTCACATATGTGTTTGTTTCCTTTCCTGCTAGCTGTCAGGGCATGAAAAGGTACGGAACTCTAGAGTGCAACTGGTTTTATTGTGGATTCCATTAACCACTTACTATCGTTTCCTTGACCTATTTGTTGTTTTTCTTTTGCACCGCATCTCTTCTAACCTGTGTGTTCAGTTACAGGCTATCTTACATTGACAATTTGACACTACTAGCTTAGAATTTCCACTTGTGCATGTCAATTACATTTGTATGTGGCATGTTGCTGGTCACATAAGTAAATAAAAATATAAAAAATCACAAACATTTTAGAAGTAGATTGAAGTTTGGATAGAGGAGTATAATAAGGTAACCAAAACATGATAATGATTCAACCCAACAGTTTACATTTATTTTAATGACTTCACAGGTTTTCATTATCTCTAAATGCACCTCCTGATTTCTCTGTCGTAGACTGATATACGAATAATGGTGCTCAGACCACATTTTAGCCGTGCAGTGAGCTTTCCATGAGGGTGATGGATCGGATCCATCACGGTATACTTTTGAAAAGCATTTGTGGTATTCCAATGTGTAACCCTGACGGAAAGCCTAGCGAAGAGCTAAAATGTGTTATGAACACACTGAATCATTTGTATTCAAAGCTGTTCACCAAATCTTCTAAAATGTACTTGTGCCATGCATTCTCTGTGTGACTATTATATTTGCTAATTGGACTTAAAGTTGGTTGATAGACTGCCTTCTGCATTCTTACTGCTTCTGTCAGTCATTCTCAGGCAAGTAGCCTCTGTACAACAAAATATTTTTTAAAGGATTGTCCAGCCATTTCAAGGTGTTAAAATACTGAGAGAGCATAAAAAAAATGATTGTTCGATTCTCCTGTTATAGTGCTTTTGGATACCCTACTGGTCTCTACCACCTGCTCCCTCTTGACACGGATGTGTGACTACTGCTGCCGCCAATTGAAAAAAAAAAAAAAGAAAAGTAGACATATTAGGTATTGCCGCGTTCGTATCAACCGGCTCTAAAAAAAAATCACATCCACCCCGTCAGGTGAATGCTGTAAAAAAAAAAAAAAAAAAAAAAAAAAAAAACTCTGGCAAAACAGCCATTTTTTGGTCGCCTTCCCTCACAAAAAGTGTAATACCAAGCGATCAAAAAGTCATATGTCTCCCAAAAGGGTACTAATCAAACCGTCATCTCATCCCGCACAAAATCAGACCCTACCTAAAACCATCGCTCAAAAAGTAAAAAAAAAAATGGCTCTCAGAAAATGGCAACAAAAAAGATTGTTCTTGTCAAAAATGCTTTTACTATGTAAAACTTAATGAAAATAAAAATAGGCCTATTGGGTATCGCCGCGTCCGAAACAACCTGCCTTATAAAAATATCACATGACCTACCCAGTGAGGTGAACGCTGTAAAAATAAATAAATAAAAACTGTGCCAGAACAGTCATTTTTTGTCACCTGCCACCTTACAAAATGCGTAATATCGAGTGATCAAAAAGTCATATGTACCCCAAAATGGTTCCAAATAAAACGTCCCCTCATCCGCAAAAAATGAACACTGACTAAAAAGACAATCGCTTAAAAAATAAACCAATGGCGCCCGTAAACCAATCTATCAAAATCTGCGTTGCAAAAGCCACGTGGCGATCCTTCCGTTCTGAGTCCTGCCATGTGCCCCCACAGCAGTTTACAATCACATATGGGGTGTTGCCGTATTCAGGAGAAAATGCGTAACAAATTATTGGGTGCCTTTTCTCCTGTTGCTCCTTGTGAAAATGAAGAATTTGGGGCTAAAGCAACATTTTATTGAAAGAGAGCCAAGCTCCGTTCCGGACAGCAGAGACACGGAGCATTAACATGATTATTAATGCTCTATGCCTCTCTGTAATCTTTTTACTACAAAATTGCTGTTCGATAAAGTGGTCGCTGTGATTTTGTAGTAAAAAGGTCAGAGGCAAAGAGCTGAAATGTGTACATGTTTGTATGGCTAAAGCTTGTGTCACATACCCTCCCACCTTAAAGTATTCAGCTATGGTCAAATGCAAGCTATTTTCCCAACAATGACAAGTGTCTATCAAATATTGACTTCTCTCCCAATATATTTACCCTGAGGGTAACAGCAGAAGTTTGTTTCTAACATTTAGGCCTCTTGCACACTGCCGCTGTGGGTTCGTTCCTTGCATTGGGGACCTCAATTTGCTGTCCCCAATGCACGGGCAACGTCCGTGCGGTGGCCGGAACGGATCGAGACCCATTCAGTTTGAATGGGTCCCTGATCCGTCCGCACCGCAAAGAAAAAAATGAATAAGTTATATTTTTTTGCGGTGCGGAAGCACGGACAGAAACACCACGGAAGCACTCCGTAGTGCTTCCGTTCCACATCTCTGTGATTGTGGACCCATTCAAGGGAATGGGTCCGCATCCGTGATGCGGACATGCTGTATGCGGGCCGCAATACGGCCGCTGGCACACAATGTTCGTTTGCAAGAGGCCTTACCCTGTACACTAAACCTAATGTCACTAATGGACTATCAGGAATGAGTAATTTTCTGCTTAGACCTTTGTGTTCTGCTTAATCTGTCTGCCCTAGCTTGATTCCCTTTCACTGGTTATACATACATTGTTTTAGTTTAGGAAAATAACATTCGGCTTTATTTTCAGATGCAGTCAGTATCGAGAGTTAATGTGACTTCCGGAGCTCCGCAAACAACAAGCCGAGATGATGAGGGAGGAAGATACCATACTGCAAAAAAGAGCAGTTTTCTTGAGGTCTTCAGTTTATCAGAAACGGAGCGCCCCTTGCCAGGTAACTGAATAAAAACGGATAAAGCTACTTCATATATCCCCTTTTATAGACTGAAAAAATATATATGATTGTCCGATCAGCTGGACCTCTGTATTGACTAGACGGTTGAACACCTTAGGACCTCTGTGCATTCGTCAGCCAATCGTCCTTCCTCCGAGCCTTCAACTGGCCATCACTGTGATCTCCAAAGCAGTAGTGTTAGGTGGAGACTGATATTGTAGCACCATGCAGTGTTGCTACAGAAACCATCAATTGCCATATGGAAACCTTTTTAGCCAGTAGGATACATAAGCTTCTTCATTTGAGTTAACCCTTTAAAGATCATCAATAGATATATCCAGCAGGGTCTCAGCCACCCAGAAAATATAATAATAAGTTACAGTAACCTGGTGCTAATAAAAACTGCAACCTGTCCTGCAAAAAAGAAGCCACAATGCCACACATCAAATATGGATACATCCTTTATTACATTAAAAAAAAAAGTAAAATCATACAAATATGCAGTATGGACTCACAGTATTGTCAGCTCCCCACCACAAAGCTCTAACAAATGTATAGTGCAGTGGATCCCCACAATACTATTGGTATGCTCCTAAATGATACACAAGCACTTGCCAACCATGAATATGGGGGGGGGGGGGGGGGGAGAGAGCCACCGCCACCTGTACCAAAGACCTGAGTTGGCCATAGCTCTGCCTGGCAGCGTGTCACCTGACCCCGTCCCACATGACCTAAGTACCATCCTGAGTGAGGGCATTCACCCCAAGCACCATCCTGAGTGAGGGCATTCACCCCAAGTACCCACATCAATAACATCATATATGAAGATCACTAGATATAGTTATAGACCATGGAACCATTGTGGACACTTAATAACCACATCAATAAATAGGTAATTCATTCTAAATGCTGCGTGAAAAAAAGCTGACCGCGGCATGCAGAGGGTTCGCGGAGGGTACAGGTGCCCTCCGCCTCGCCATCGAGTCCCCACGCTACGTGGCAGGGACCAATGCCTTCCCTTCTACAGAAGCCTGTGAGATCCAGCCCTTAGCCTGGGTCTCACAGGCAGGCTGTCAGCATAAAAGCTGACAGCCAATGTGGTACAGTACAGGTTGTATTGTAATGCATTGCAGATGGGATCAGACCCCAGAAGTTGAAGTCCCAGAGTGGGACAAAAATAAAAAGTTAAAATAAGTAGACTCAATTGAGTCCCCCATCTCATATCATTCCCCATGTTAAAAACTACCTCCCGAAAAATGTAAGGGGGACAAAAGGGAGAAGATGGTGGCTTATCTATAAGAGAGAAAACGTCAGGTAAATAACATACAATATAACAAACATAAAAATACTATTAAAATACAAAAAGTGATAGAACTTATTGTACGTACAAGCCATGATCCAATTCAGAGAAAGGCCACGCAGCCTTTATGGGTCACAAAAATGGGGCAAAACGATTGCCTTCATTTAGACCCAAAAATAAAGTTGTTACTCTCAGAATGCAGTGAGAGATAAAAGGTCTGGGTGTGGCCCTAGAAAGTAGGTAGTTACTTTTCATTGGTATGCATTGCTAGTTGCTGATGATTGATGATCATACCCACATATTGAGTTGCTTCCACTTTTTTCCTTTCTTCTAGCTTGTGAAACTGGCTGGCGCTGCTGCTTGATTAATAGAGATCGTAAAATGCCCACAGACTACATCCGAAATGGTGTGCTTTATGTTACAGAAAAGTAAGCTGTCCAGTGTTGTATTGTCAGTTTGACCTGACTCCTAGCTCTTGGGGTACTTTCACACTTGCGTCAAAGTTTTCCGGTATTGAGTTCCGTCCTAGGGGCTCAATACCGGAAAAGAACTGATCAGTTTTATCCTAATGCATTCTGAATGGAGAGCAATCCGCTCAGGATGTCTTCAGTTCAGTCCTTTTACGGTATTTGGACGGAGAAAAAAACACATTTTTCTCTCCGGCCAAAAATCCTGAACACTTGCCAGAATGCCGGATCTGGCATTTTTTTCCATTGGAATGTATTAGTGCTGCATTGACGGTAAATGTAAAAAAATAAATAAATACTGGATCCGTTTTTCCGGATCACACCGGAGAGACGGATTTTTCAAGTAACCCATCTTTCTCAGGACCCTGGAAGTCAAATCTTTATAGCTATGGCACTGTTTTGGAATGGGGAAGGGGTTTATCCTGGTAGATGTAGTAATTTGCAGTCTATTACAGCTTCACATTGTGGCAACCCAGCTTTTCCAGGACCTTGAAAAGGCAAATCTGCCTAGCTGTGGCACTATTTAGGAGTGAGGATAGGGATTTATCTTGGTAGGTTTGGTATTCTACAGTATCTTACAGTTACACATGGATATAACCCAGCTGTCTTAGGACCCTGAAAGGCAAATCTGCCTAGCCATGGCACTATTTCGGGGGGAACAAGAATGACTTATTTAGGTAGAATTATTAGCAGTCCCTATTACAGGTCCATGTAATTTATTTATTTTACTCACTTATCTATATGGAGGATTTGGCGCTGGGATTCTTACTCTGCTTTTCCAGGCTAATGACTAGCAATGACGGCAGTCTGGGAAAGCTGGGTGTGACAACCTCTGTGGAGCGGTGATGGGGGCATATTGGTTCGATAAAATACACACATTGGTGCCTTGATATGCTGTGCAGTTATCATATGGTACCAGGGCAACGTAATCTGTCTCCAATGCAGCTTCATGGGAAAGCTGGGTAACAACCTCTGCAGAGGTATAATGGAGGCCACACTTGGTATATATATTCTGTGTACACTATATCCATAATTATTAGATCGGGATAACCGTGAGTAGATAATGTATATCTACTTTGATCATACCACCACATGCTACTCACCTTTTCAAAGCTGCTGAAAGGCAAATCTGCATAATTATGCAGAGAAGAGAGGAATTATCATTACATAACATAGCAGATTAGCTATTCAGCTGTATACACTATGGCTGCTACTATGTATATACTACAGCTGGTATTATGGCTGATGCTGTAACCAAATCTATTTTGTACTTTCAGTAACTAGAAGATTGCTTCAAACAAAACGGCCACTCTCACTGTGTAGACAAAAGTTATCCAGACTACACCCAGCCCCCTCCTCCTAAAAGTCCTGTCTTACATGCAGTAGTGTCAGAGTTAGGCTACAAGCACACGACCGTTGTGTGTTTTGCGGTCTGCAAATTGCAGATCCGCAAAACACGGATGGCGTCCGTGTGCATTACGCAATTTGCGGAACGTCATGGACAGCCGATGATATAACTGCCTATTGTCCACAAAACGGACAAGAATAGGACAGGTTATATATTTTTTGCGGACCACAGAACGGAGCAACGGATGCGGACAGCACACGGAGTGCTGTCCTCATCTTTTGCGGCCCCATTGAGGTGAATGGGTCCGCATCCGACCCGCAAAAACTGCGGCTCGGATGCGGACCAAAACAACGGCCGAGTGCATGAGTCCTTAGGCTACTTTCACATTAGCATTTTTTGAGGATCCGTCATGGATCTGCAAAAGCGCTTCCGTTACAATAATCCAACCGCATGCATCCGTCATGAATGGATCAGGTTGTATTATATCTTCTATAGCCATGACGGATCTGTCATGAACACCATTGAAAGTCAGTGGGGGACGGATCAGTTTTCTATCGTGTCAGAGAAAACCGATCCATCCCCATTGACTTACATTGTGTGTCAGGACGGATCTTTCTTGATCCCCACCACATTGCGGACAGAAAAACGCATTTTGGTGCATTCAGTTTCGTTCAGTTTTGTCCCCATTGACCATGAATGGGGACAAAACTGAAGTGTTCTCTTCTGCTATTGAGATCCTATGACGGATCTCAATAGCGGAATTGAAAACGCTAATGTGAGAGTAGCCTTGGGGAGAAGGCATGGCTGGCATGGGTTTAGTGTCCCTTTAACAATAGTTTTGATTGATGTGGGTCTGAGTGCTGAGAGTCCTACTTATCACTAGAATGAGAAAAAAGATAAAAGCACTCGCACAGTGTGAAGTCTCTCCAGTGCTGAAGACCAGCTCAATAGAAAGTCTGAGTCCACCCCCAGCTTGTCTCCAGCAGCATGGAGAGACAACGGTCTGCCTCCTTGGTATTTGCAAGAGCAATGCCCGGCAGAATACTACTTAATCTACTCCTGATAAAATCTCCACAAAAAGGATTTGTCCTGCTCCACCTGACCTCTACCTAGTGCTGTCAGCAGTTTACATGGTCAGAACTGTTGACAGAATCCCTGTAAAGCAGACCTTTGTTTAGATCACAAGCTAGTGGATTGAAATATGATACCTTATTATGTGCCTAAGGGTCCATTCACACGTCCGTAAGTGTTTTGCGGATCCGCAAAACACGGACACCGGCAATGTTCGTCCCGCATTTTGAGGACCGCACATCGCCGGCCCTTAATAGAAAATGCCTATTCTTGTCCACAATTGCGGACAAGAATAGGACATGTTCTATTTTTTTCGGGAACGGAATTGCGGACCCGGAAGTACGGATCCGCAATTCCGGATCCGGGCAGCACATTGTGCGGCCCCATATAAATGAATAGGTCTGCCATTCCGTTCCGCAAAATGCGAATGGAGCCTTAAAATGTGTGATTCCTTCGTCAGTGGTCCATTTTAGGCCTCATGCACATGACCGTAACTGTTTTTGTGATCCACAAAGCACAAATACCGGCCATGTGCATCCTGCTTTTTCCCTTCTGCAGGTGCCGCAGTATGTTTCAAATGCCTATTCTTGTCCGCAAAACAGACAAGAATAGGACATGTTCTATTTTTTTGGGGGCGGATACACGGATACGGACTGCACACTGTATGCTGTCCGCATCTTTTGCGTCCCCATGGAAATGAATGGGTCTTCATCCAGTCCACAAAAAAGGCTGATCGGATGCGGAACCAAAACTACAGTTGTGTGCATGAGGCCTTAGGCTAGGGCTACATGTGTCGCATGACATTTTGTCGCACCAATGTCGGGCGACAATTTTTATAATGACAGTCTATGGTGTCGCAGTGCGACATACTGCGACACAATAGTAGCAAAAAATTCATCAAAGATGGATTTTTCTGCGACTGTCGCAGTGCAACACCATAGACTATAGTTATAAAAATTGTGGCGCGACACATGTTGCAGTGAAGTTGTGCCCTATGTGTCGCGCGTCACATGTCGTTGTGTAGCCCTAGCCTTATAGTGATAATAAATCTCCAGTAATCCGCATGCCTACTCTTCATTATGATGACATCACATACCAGTAGCCCAGTGTGATGCCGCAGGTGCAAAACATGTTCTGTTAGTTGCTGAGGCATCAATCTACTAGTACTTGTGACAGTGAGAGGGTACAAGAGGATAACGTAAATTATAGGCTGATGTATATGTAATTCCTAGATCTGAAAACTTTCATACATCCTTTGAATATAAGGGTGGTGTTTCTGAGCCCAGCTTTGGTGTTTCATATCGTTTTTCTGTCCTGATTTGGCTGAAGTGTAAATAGGGGTTGAAGAGAACTGTGTGCCAATCAGAGGTGTGGTGAGCAGGATGAGCTGATGGTCAATCGGTGCCACGGTTCAGTGAGGAAAGGAGACAGTAACAAGGTGTTGAGGATGCAGGGAGGATTGAGCTGCTGATGGCCCTGACCAGAGAGTTGCCACTTCTTGGTAGCATGAGGGGGCTGTGGCTAATATGCCGAGCACCGTCAGGGAGATTCTGTGAGATGTCAGTATAGTTCCATATAGTAACCACCAAGCTTATAATACATCTATAACCATCACGCTTTGTGCCTTATTGTGACTGTTAGGCTCCATTCACACGTCCGCAAAATGGGTCCGCATCCGTTCCGCAATTTTGCGGAACAGGTGCGGACCCATTCATTCTCTATGGGGACTGAATGGATGCGGACAGCACACAGTGTGCTGTCCGCATTTGCGGTGCGCGGCCCCGATCTTTGGGTCCGCAGCTCCGCAAAAAGATAGAGCATGTCCTATTCTTGTCCGCAGCTTGCGGACAAGAATAGGCATTTCTATGGGGGTGCCGGCCGGGTGTATTGTGGATCCGCAATTTGCGGGTCCGCAACACACCACAGACGTGTGAATGCAGCCTAAGGGTACATGCACACGTTCAGGATTCGTGTGTGGAGAATCCGCACTGAAATCCGCAGGTGTTCGCAGGCAAATCCGTGCAGTCAATTCGCATCAATTTGTGTGGATTTGCATGCGGATTTTACTAAGTGTATGACGAAAATCCGGTCAGGAAAAATAAAATAAATTGACATGCTGCGGATTCTAAAATCCGAACCGCAGGTCAAAATCCACGTGAAAAAAAATCTGCATTGTTTGCATTAAGAATTTGAAATGCTCATAGAATACAATGTACATGACCTACGGTGCGGATTTTTGCAGAAAATCCACACGCAATCCTGATCGTGTGCATTTAGCCTAAATGCTAAGACTGCGCTGGAGTAAAGTTAAGCTGCAAGTTCAGCTAAGGTTTTCTCCTCATTGCTGTGCTATCCTTGAATGGTGCTCCAGAATAGGGTCAAGGGCCACATATAGGACTGACCATCTTACAAGTGTGTGAGTTACTGCAGGGAATGAGAGACTCAAGGTCACAGATTTTTTTTATATTTCTCTTTGTAAGTTGTGATCAGACATTAACTTTTATTAGAAATGTGTCTAGATGTCAGCCTTTCATCTTGCAAGACATTTCTTGTACAGTACAATGAAAATAATCAGGGCTTTTTTCTGTTTTTAATTCCAACTCCATTTAAACTTTAAATGAGCTTTCCAGGGCTTTAATAATGATGGTCTATCCTTAAGGTACTTTCACACCAGCGTTATTCTTTTCCGGTATTTAGTTCCGTCCTAGGAGCTCAATACCGGAAAAGAAGTGATCAGTTTTATCCTAATGCATTCTGAATGGAGACGAATCCGTTCAGGATGTCTTCAGTTCAGTCTTTTTGCCTTTTCAGGACGGACATAATACCGCAGGTTTTATCTCCCTCCAAAATTCCGGTGTTCCGGCAAAACAGAAACTGCATTGCGGTCTGCGCATGCTCAGACCGCAAAAAATTTGAAAAATAAATAAATCCCGGATCCATTTTCCGGATGGCACCGGAGAGACTGATTTGGCATTTCAATGCATTTGTCATACGGGTCAGGATCCTGATCAGTCTGACAAATGCCATCAGTTTGCATACGTTTTGACTGATCCGGCAGGCAGTTCCGGTGACAGAACTGCCTGCCGGAATCCTCTGCCGCAAGTGCGAAAGTACCCTTAGGATATGCCATCAGTATCCGATTGGCAAGAGTCCAACTCCGGGCTTCCCCATGATCAACTGACTGAAGAGGCTGTGGCGGTCTCGTAATGGCCATGCCCTCCTTATTGTTTTCCAGGCACAGTACAATACATTTGCTGGTTTTCTTTGTTGAAGTAAAACACTTTAAAAACAGTTTTTTTTCATTACTTATCTTTCAGCTACTTATGCTTTGAAAGCTCAAGATCTGGTTCATCAAAGCGGAACAAAGTGATAAAATTGTCAGATATTACAGACATCCAGAAGGTACTTTTGCTGGTTTCTGTTCACCTTGAAATGCACTGAGCCCAGTTTACTCCTCAGTTGTCTGTTCTTGAGTCTTCACAGTGGATATTTATTTATAACGTAATGTTTTGTGCGCTAAAACAATTATAAGGCTGAATCCAAATGTAGCAGAGGACTTCTGTGCAGATAAATATTGAAGGGGTGAAATCCACGGTGAAAATAATGGTTTTTCCACAAAGGTTTTCGGCTACATGTGGATGCGGTTTGTGAATCCGCATCTATTGTACTGTAATTTGCTGGAGATTTGCATTAAGGAATCTGCATTGCAAATCTTCTATGCATTTACTGAACATTAGGCTTCTCGCACACGGCCGTGTCTGTATTTCGGTCTGAAAACAATACGGATACCTTCTTTGTACATTCTGCTTTTTTCAGTAAATTGCAGATTTACTTGTTTAGTAAATTGCAGATCGGCTACACGGATCTGCAAAAAATATGGATGCGTGAATGGCTCCATAGAAATTAATCGTTCAGTGTGCTATGAATATGGTCGTGTGCATGAAGCCTATGGGATACCTTTTATTAATGTACAAAAATTCCTTGATCATGAAAGCCTCAATGCAGAAATCAAAATGATGTTTTTAAAAATGGCTACAAGTAATCCTTTAATGCTGACCAAAAATAACAAATATGCTTGCACATAGTCCCTATTGTCATTATAATGAAATGCTGGGCTCTGAGCCAGTTCTTACTATTCGGTTTCTTTAAAAAAAAAAAATATATTAAAGTAATATGCACGTCATAGAAAGTTATCTCCTACCCGTAAGATAGCAGCAGCAGCGCACTTTTCAGACTAGCCACTCCATTCATTTCAGGGAGGACTCCACTGGGTACAGGGCCCCCATTCTCGTTATCGGTGGGGGTCTTAGCAGTTAGGACTTCCACCGATCTGATAGGGGATGAAACTGGAATACCCTTTTAATGATGTTGTGGATAGAATAGTAAAGCAGTGTTTTTCAAACTTTGTCCGCTCCTAATGGTCCTGCCAGAGCCTCACCAGCGAACAAATACAACCATGCAGCACACATGTAATACTCTCTAGCACTCGGGGCATAGTCTCATCTTACCTTCGTAACGGTCTTAATATATGTTTTTTATTTGCATGGTTAATATAAAGAAATGTGACATGATTTTTTAAGAACTGTGCAGTGTGTAGCAGACATGGAAATAAAGATTAAAATGTAGACACAGCAGCCCCGCGGAAAGAAAAAGGGGGGGTTGGGGGGAGGGATAGGGGGGCATATAAATAAAATGGAAATTTTATACAGGATGAAATGAATTTATTAATGTATTTCTATCTTACTGTTTTGTGATATTGAAATAGAAGATTGCTGTATTTTCTCTTTTGGAAAATAAAATAAAATTTCTCTAAAAAAAAAAAAGACATGGTTTACATGTTTTGTCGTGTACTGTCACCATGACATAACAGTTTGACCGCTCCCTTAAATGGTCTGTTCTATGTAATGAGGTGGTAAGGGGTAGCGTTTAACTGTCTTTTCAAAAATTGTTTCACATGTCATAGTAACTTCTAAAGTTTTGATCGTGGGGGTCTGGGTGCTGAGACTGCTAAACCTTGGAAGCAGAAGTGCTCTTTCCTTTCAACCTGAAGATGGGCTCATGGCTCATAGACTTTCTGTTAAGCTTGTCTCCAGCTAGCAGGAAGAGGCAGTGCTTGGCTGATTGCTTCTACATCACTGAGTTTTCAAATATATTTTGATATATCATAGAGACATAAAAATGTTATCAGAGTGCTGAGACAACCCTATTTATCTCTAGAACAAGGAGAGTGAAGCGCTCAAATGTTGCACTCTCTGTCTTTGCTGCAGAGGACGGAGTCAAGACGGGCTTCCCTCTCATTCTTGGGATCAGTGGGGTTCTCAGCACTCAGACCCACATCAATCGGAACTTTTGATACGTCTCTATGACCATTTTTTGAAAACTCAGTGATACTTTAAGTAATGGGGTCTTAGCGTCCAGAACGCCGTGTCATTTTGAAATGTCAATAGTTTTTTTCTTTAAACAACAGTTAAACGTTAAAGAGGTTGTCCAGGGTTTTTAAGTCATCACTTAAAAAGCCAACACCCCGCATCCCTGCTGATCAGCAGGTCTGTGTAACTCCGTGGATGGAAGTCCGCACTGGAGCTACACAGTACCATCGACATTGTAGCGGTGGGAGCTCGCTACTACAGCGAAGCTTCCAATAACTCTGCAGATCAGCTCCTGAGGATAGGCCATAACTTAAAAAAAAACAAAAAACTGGACAACGCCATTAGTTGTGCGTCAGAGATATTTTACATTTTTTAAAGTGTACCTGAGTTTTCAAAAAAAAGTTTGCACAAAAACGCACAGCCATTGTGCAATCATAACTTTGAAGGAACAGACGTTTTTTGGGCTTTCCCTAAAGTCTTTTTCAGCCTTATAAATTTCTTTTTCAGCTGCACATCTAGATGCATTTCGCTCAAAGGCAGGGGGTATTTCCCTTCTATGGAAATCTGCAAGCACTGTACGGCTGTGACGTCCTTTCCATTTCTTCCCTCTTTTTGTTTTCAGCTCTGGAGCTCATAGACAACAAATAATGAGGGAGAATCACACTTAGGCCTCATGCACACAGCAGTGTTCTGTAGTGTGCAAAGCACTGATCCCGGCCGTGTGCATGCTGCCATTTTTTTTTTCACTTCAAAAGAAATGTCCGATACTTGTGTGCAAAATGGACAAGAATAGGACATGTTCTGTTTTACTGGTCCGGTGTGCTGTCTGCATCTGTTGCAGCCCCTCGAAATGAATGGGTCTGCTTCCGATCCGGAAAAAATGTAGTTCAGATGCGGACCAAACATACGGTTGTGTGCATGATGACTTACAGACACACAGGAGGCTCCTATAATCTTCAAAAGCTGTGTAGAAGCAGTTCGTTTATCAGGCTCAGGATCAGGTTTGCCAACCATCCAGAAATTTCTGGACAGTCCGTAAACATAGGCGACTTTTTTTTCATGTGTCTGTGGGGAAAAAAAATAGATATGCCCGTGATTTTTTTTGAGGCTGGTGGTACATGATTAGTAGAGTCGAGAACTGGCCACAGCACTTTTCCTAATAGCTTTTTTGGGTGCACATCCCTAGGTTATCCATATTCCACTGTATAATATAATTGAAGACCGCACAACCAACGACTTTAATTGAATTATTTCTTCTTTAATTTATTTAATTTCAACATCAGTAGGATGTAGTACATACTACTTATGTTGAAATTAAAGTGCTCTGCATACTACTGATTACATGAAATAAAGACACAATAATTCAAATAAAGTCATTGGTGTGCTTTCTTCAACTATATTAAATGGTGATACATAATTAGATTATTTTGGTGTTAAAGGGGTTGTTACAGGTTCATAGCTGAATCCGGACTTATCCCCTTCTTCACCCAAACAGCCCCTCTGAGATGCTCTATCGTGCAGGGCAAGGGCTTTTTTTTATAACAGACTTACACTGCTAGGCAGAGGCTTCCGCCTAGCAATGTTCCCGGTGACGCCACTGGCACTAATGGGCGGACTTTAGCGCTGCGCTAGCCGTTTCTATTAAAAAAGCTCTTGCCCTGCATGCTTAATCTGAGAAGGGCTGCCTGGGTGAAGAAGGGGATATGTCCGGGTTCAGCTCTGAACCCGGACAACCCTTTTAATTATCATTCTACAGCTCTGGGTAAATGCTGGTCATGAGTTCTTATCATTATCTTATCAGTATATTGAGCTATAGACATGTATTACTTAAAATCTTTATTATTCATCATGGTTTTCCAATTTGTCAGTAAAAATGTTGACTGTCGGTGATTTTGGGTTAAGTTGTCAAGAAAAAAGAAAATTTCTGGTTGGCAATCCTGCTTAGGATCTCAACTAGCTCTGACAAGCCCCAGGCAGTGGGCTGCAAATTAGGTTACTTAAAAAAATATATATATGAGACTTCTTCTGTATAGGAATACTTACTAGTAGGAAGTAAGTAAGTATTCCTATACAGCAGAAGTCTCATATTTATTTATATTTTTTTTGTAACTGGCCATGCAGCTCTATAGTGTAGTGGTTAACATTCTGGGCTGTAATGTAGAAGGTTGTGAGTTCGAATCCCATCAGAATTTTTTTTAGAAATGGAGGCTAAGTTAAATTTATATATTTTATATATTTTTATTTTAGTAATTTCAAAAAATGTGTAATTACAAAAAAATTTAATTAAAAAATAAAATAAAAAATAATAAGTGTGTGTGTATATATATATATATATATATATATATATATATATATATATATATATAATTTTTTTTTTTCTTCATACTTCTGATACATATGAATGCACAATATGTGGGAAACTACTACTGATGTTTTAGCCATAATATATTTACAAATATTATAATATATTATATATTCTAAATATATAATAATATATGTAAATATATTATGGCTCAAAACTTATATGTTTAAATTAAATTTAGCCTCTATTTCTGAAAATACATTACAGCCCAAATTTAGCCTCTATTTCTTCTACATTACAGCCCAGAATGTTAACCACTACACTATAGAGCTGCATGGCCAGTTACAAAAAAAAAATATATGAGATTTCTGCTGTATAGGAATACTTACTGCTAGTAAGTATTCCTATACAGCAGAAGTCTCATATTTTATTTTTTAAGTAACTGGCCATGCAGCTCTATAGTGTAGTGGTTAAGATTCTTGGTTGTAATGTAGAAGGTTGTGAGTTTGAATGCCGCGAGAAACTTTTCAGAAATAGAGTCCCGACACGCTCCCCTCTTCAGAAAAGGGGTGCCTGGTTTAATGCTCGGCTTCTCCCATTGACATCCATTGTGCCCGGGTGCTCTGTAGAGCACCCGAGCATCTGGAAGTGTTCTACTGGAGCACCAGAGCACATTAATAAAGAGCCTTAAAATGTAGATTTTTGTATTTGGAATTATATGTATTCAGCCTAATATATTGCAAAATATCCCCTTTTTTTCCCAGTATAAAGTTCTCTCAGTTCTCCCAGGATCTGGCATGGGAATTTCAGTTACAACCCCCTCAACACAAAAGGTATTTATTATTTTATGTACTATATATACACGGTGTGTATATATAATATAGTTTCAAGCCATACATAGCTGCTTTATTACGTTAGTATTTTGCCAAAACTGTACAACTGTTTTGCAATTTATGAGCCACACAAGGTCATATGCTGTATACCACTGGATGATTTTTTTTTCCATAATGAATGCCTTTGCATGTGTGTCTTCTGCTTAATAATCTCAGCTTTTTTTTCAGCCACTTATCTTTGGTGCCATGGGGCACAGAGATGAAGCATTTGAGACCATCTTCAACCAATATATGAAAATCACTTCTGCAGCAACGAACAGTGACACATGAGATACAATGTCATCAGTCACCTTGACTTTATAATCTTCATTTTTGCCTTCCACTTCTTTAGTCTATTTTGCAATAACCTAATTGAATAGTGGGGATTTATTTTGCTGTTACGGAGAGAAAGCATTCTGTCTTTTATACGTGCTTTATTTTTTTTAAGCATCTTCCCCTATTTTTTTACGAAATGGTTCACCTGGCAAAAAGTTGTTCCCTTGTTTCATGTACTATATTTTTATGTTTATTTTAATGTGTGTACTGTGAAAAGTCTGAAATTGATTGGTTTTCAGTCAGATATGTGGTACAATAGTACCGTTTTGAGAGAATTTGTTACGTAGAGCAGTAAAAACACAGATAACTATTGGAAAACTGTTTCTAATACGTTTCCCCTGAAAGTGATCTATGAAACATAAAAATTGCACTTGGTTTGATGTCAAATAATGAAATCCCTATTGCCCTGGAAGCCATAATGCCTAGAAATAACCCTAAAATGCATCACTGCTTTTTTAGTCATCCAGCTTTTTTGATGGGATATTGATAAAAACAGTAAAGATACTGTAGTTGTGTAATGTGGGAAACTTCCTTGTAAAGTAATTTTCATCCCAACCAAGACTTTGTAAAGAGTTTTCCCTATGCAGCTGTAGTTCCCAGTATTCCATTTATACAGTTGGCAATACACATCAGAGGTGAACCAAACACTTTTCACCATATTGTATTAGGGTACTTTTACACTTGCGTTGTTTGATTCCGGCAGGCAGTTCCGTTGCCTGCAAGTGTTAAATTTTTTTGGCCGGAGATAAAACCGCAGCATGCTGCGGTATTATCGCCGTCCTGAAAAGTCAAAAAGACTGAACTCAAGACATCCTGATGCATCCTGAACGGATTACTCTCCATTCAGAATGCATTAGGATAAAACTGATCAGTTTTTCCCCAGTATTGAGCCCCTAGGACGGAACTCTATGCCAGAAAAGAAAAACGCTAGTGTGAAAGTACCCTTAGTAATGCATTTTAACTTTAAAAATGATCTTTCATGGGGTTCAATGTCAAGATAAATCTAGTACTTATCATAAGTTGAAGGCTGCGAGCTCCTTCGGAGCCAATTTTTTTTATCATTGAATTTTACTTATTTGGGGCTTTAAATTTTTTTTCAATTGGTCTTTATTAAAAAACATTTGAAGGTTTTTGGTCTACAGCCTTCACTTGCAGTATATCTGCAGACTGGTTTGATTTTTGTTTTACATTGAATCCATCAGACAGCAGCTCTCATGGCTCCATGTGTAGCCTTCACCTTTGAACTCCTAACAGCTCATAAACACTCATTTAAGGGTACTTTCACACTAGCGTTAAAGTTTTTTATTGAGTTCGGTATTGAGTTCCGTCATAGGGACTCAATACCTGAAAAAAAACGCTTCAGTTTTGTCCCAATGCATTCTTAATGGAAAGCAATCCGTTCAGTATGCATCAGGATGTCTTCGTTCAGTCCCTTTTACGGTATTTGGCCGGAGAAAATACCGCAGCATGCTGTGGTATTTTCTCTGGCCAAAATTCCAGAACACTCGTCGGATTCCTGGATCCGGCATTAATTTCCATTGACATGTATTAATGCCGGATCCGGTACCAAGTGTTCTGGAAAACGGATGCGCAGACCTTTAAATCTGTGAAAAAGATAAATACTGGATCTTTTTTTTTTTCAGATGATACAGGAGAGACTAATATCCGGTATTACAATGCATTTGTCAGATGGATCCGGAAACAAATTATATCTGTTTGCATACGGATTTCTGCATCCGGCAGGCAGTTCTAGCAACTGAACTGCCTGCCGCATTCTTCTAACGCTAGTGTGAAAGTACCCTTAGCCATATTTTTATCAAACTGAGGGTTTAGCTATAATGAGTGTTTGAGCTGTCAGGGGTTCAGAGATGAGGACTACAGTCTAAGCCATCAGAGCAGTTTTCTGATAGGATTCACTGTGAAGGTAGAGCCTGCCAGTCTTCAAGTGCACAAAAAATTAGAAACTGTACAGAAAAAGATGTTGATATTTTTTTAAATAAAGTCCTATAAAGATTTTTTTTAGCCGAAAATGAGTAAAATGCAGTCATAATAAAAAATTGCCCCCAAAATGTTCATAGCCTTTAAATTGTTGCACCTACAATTTCTTGACACACGTGCAGTTTTGATTTGCGACTTTGCAGACCACTTAAAGGGGTTGTCCAGGTTATATCAGATCAGCAGGGGTCCGACACCCGATCAGCTGTTTGAAGAAGTGAATAGGAACGAGCCGTCCCATTGAAATGAATGGGGCGGCTTGGGTGTAATTACACCTGCTCACCTCTGCAGATGCAACGGCGAGCAGGTAAACAATGAAGAGGAGACAGCGCTGGCACGGCGTGCGCCTTCTCTTCAAACAGCTGGTCGGCGGGAATAGAATAGGTCATCAATAAATATAACTTGGACAACCCCTTTAACATAATGCTGTAGGCCAGTAAAAGGCACCTACCATGGATGCTACCATGTGGCAGTGTATACAGCAGCAGGTCTGTAGGCTGATATCTAGGAACACTGCCACAATCATCTGTTTTGTGCAAAAGTTTTTCCTCTACAGTTTTGTAGAGTTGTTAAATGATATGGTACAGATTTGATAAATGAGGTATTTATATTCTAGTGCTGCCATTAGTTTACTACTTTCTTCATGTTCCATTAAATAATTTGGGTTTAGTAAAAGCAATCTGTCACCTGGAGAGGTTTTCATATCTAAACTAGCTTATCTGTACAGCGGCACCCAATAAAAAGCATAGCAATGTGCTAATAATAGGGCCACAGAAATGAAAGGGATTTTCCGGGACTAACCTATAAATGGGAACTGAGCTGCAGTTTTCGGGAATGGCCACTACACAGTGTATTGAGCTGTGGTGTTTCTGTTCACTTCTGGAATCTCCTAACAGCTGAACAGTTGGGGTGCTAGGTGTTGGACCACCACTATTCTCATATTGATGACCTATCTTATGGATAGGTTATTAGTGTATTGTTCCTGGAAAACCCCTTTTAAGTGCCTTCCAATTTATGTCTGAGGGTGTCTGTACACGTGTCCCCAATGGCAGATGTCTTGGGAGAGGAGGATGAAGTAGATGAATTTCAACTGCCCAATCCTCTTTTCCCCAGGCTGATGGTACACTTGTATGAAGGGGTCGCGAGAGGTAGCAGTACGCCAATAGCTATAGACAAACGGGTATGTAGTGTGTAAGGCTAGCCTAAGGAAATAAGCTCTTCATGATTCTCAGGCAGTTGTCAATGATCATTCTTGAATGTGGTGACTAGACAGCGTACAGAGGGGAAGGGGCTTATGTGACCGCCTTTGGAAGGGTGGATAGTGAGAACAATTTCACCCAGTATTTCACAGTTTTATTAGAACATTTTGAAGACTGAATATAATAGGGACCTAATCATAAGACAGAATCACTTTAATATGGCATCTAATCTAATCATAAAGTAAAGATCAGTTAAGTTATTTTACAAAACAGTAATTTTAGGTAAACTAATCTCATATTGAACAATTTGGTAGATGGTAAAATCCATTTTATTCTCGAGATTCTTCCCTTTGATTAGGAAGCGATAATGACATCCTGAAAACAAGACTGAAAACGGCAGTATTTTATAGAAACTTCACAGGATAGTAGATGTTCACACTGATTAAATTGTTTTTCATTTGTCACAGATATTGCTTGGTGATGGTGATTATTTGTCTTGCACTCACTTTAGATCTTATGCTGTAGAGAAATGCTCTGATTTGTTATTACCCTTGCAACCCTCTACCCAACTGCATTGTTAAAAAAAAACTAAAAAAACTTTGACTATTTGTGACTGCTTTACAAGCCACTCGTCCTTCAGCTCTATATTGAGTGACACCGCTCAGGCTGGAGAATATAAGGTTTAAAAGTTCAGTACCTAGTTCTAGGTTCCTGTACTGCAATAGGACAGTAATTTTTTTTTTTTTATTCTACATCAGATGAATGTTCATGGCCTGGTATAAAGACGACTCCCCAGAATGCAAACCAGAGTAAATCCCTTGGAAGCCATCTGCATTGTAAACGCAACTGAGCTATAATGCAGACTCAACTCCAGTCCTCAGGGCCCCCCCGCCCGTCATGATTTTAGAATATCCAACAGATATTGGGGTAACTCCTAATGCATTGACACTAATTATATCACCTGCTCAATACTAAGTAAATCCTTAAAACATGACCGACAGGTGGACCCTGAGGACCAGAGTTGAGGAACATCACTCTACAAATCACAATAGGAAATGAAATTATTTCAGACTCATTAGGACTTCCCTTATGATTTGCTTAAGGCAGTGAAAGGGTTAAGACAGCTAGCTATGGGTTTTTAACCTAGTGTTGAGCTTAATATTTGATTTCGGAGTGGTCTTGGGTAGAACAAAGTAAGTAGTTAATGTTCTGGCTATCTGCGGTAGCATGTTCTGCTTTTCTTTGTGGTCTAGGGTAGAAGAGCTACATTGTTCTCTCTATGATCAAGCAAAAAAAAATTTATGAGTGCCCTGTAGGATCAGGAAAGGAATAGTTAGGGGAATCTGGTGCCATCACTCCCCCCCTAAATCTGCATTACAAATCACACACACTATCTAGAATGCAGTAAGCAAGCTAGCAAGTCTTGTAGTCCAAAAGACATTGCATTTGAAGGGCTTTACTGTAGAGGAGATTGCGGCATGTAAATGAGCGGTCTCCTTCCCTGACGAGCAGGCGATTGCCGAGAAGGAACGCTTCCCGTGTAAAGGGACCTTTACAGCGGTTTGTCCTTGTACAGCTTTGCTAACCTAAGTGGATTTAGTTGCTGCAAAGTGGATATAAAAAAGTGTGTCTTGTGTAAAGCCCATCTGCCACTTGTTCCATTGGGGACAGTCATGTTGTGTGCTGTTATTTTTCATGGCAATGGAACCCATCAAATAACGAGATACGAATGATGTCACTGCTTTATTTTATGGCCAAGTGCTGTATGAGTCTGGTCCTGTGGCTGACTGATTCCCAATGGTGGGTTTGGCGGTAATCTAAATGTGTTTGAAAGGCAACTGTTACTCCTCAGGTACCTCTTCTCTCTTGGGATTAGCATGCATGTTTGCTGCAGGGAATCTGCTTGTTAATAGGACTGAGACTGGAGAAAATTTCTAGGAAGAGGCCAGATATTTTCTACTGTGGAATTTAATGCAAATTTGCAGCAAATCTGTATGTACTGTATTACAAAGGGTAAAATCTTGTTTAAAATCTGAAGAATTTCTACAACATAATGAGTATTTAGATTTTTAAGGGAAAACTGTCAACAACGTTAAGCTGCCCTTCCCGATGGCAGCATAAAGTAGTGGCAGACATGCTGATTTCAGCAGTGTGTCACTCATGAGTTGAGTGGTTGTCGAGAACCAGCTTTATAGTTATCACAGCCCAGGCCTGGTAAAGAGAGTCATAGTTGGGCCCTATTCAGTTGACTGTATGGGTACCGTGCCCGTATTGCGGACTACAAAAAACCAGGTCCGCAGTACATGGGCACCAGCCGCATGAACTCTGCTGCGGTGAACCCTTTGACTTGAATGGGTCGGCGATCTGCAACATACAGCAAAAGATAGGACAAGTTCTATCTTTTTTTTAGTGTGGAGGCATGGAAACGGAAGCCCACAGAAGGGCTTCCGAATGTTAAAGATAGAACATGTCCTTTCTTTTGCTGTATGTTGTGGATCACAGAATCATTCAAGTCAAAGGGTCCGCACCACAGCACGGAGTTCACATGCCTGCTGCCTGTGTATTGCGGACCCACTGTTTGCGGTCCGCAACATGGACATGGCTGCAATGCAGTCGCCTGACTGGTGCCTTCAGTATATGATCGGTGGGGGTCCGACACCCTGGACCCCTGCTGATCAGTTGTTTGAGAAGGCACCAGCTGTCACAGTAGCGCTGCAGCCTTCTCTTAGCTTTTCCTAGGCCAGTGACGACACATTCTCCAGCCCCATAGCAGCTATTGGAGCTGAACGCGATACCAAGCACAGCCGCTATACAATGTACGGCACTGTGCTTGGTGAGCACAGAGAAGGCAGTGGCGCAACCAGGAGAGCGCAGGTGCCTTCATAAACAGCTGATCAGCAGGGGTCGAACCCCCACCGAGCATAGGTCACCAGTTGTAAACTCTTGGGAAACCTATATATACTGAAAAGGGTTATTGCCTGTAGTTCTGGGTCTTCTCCTTGCAGGTGTGTATATGTGGTGGTTTTACATGCTATGTTTTTTTGGGATTTTGGGAATACAATATCTCCTTATGGAGAGGAAAAACACCATTGCAAGTAAGGCTACTTTCACACTAGCGTTATTCTTTTCCGGCATAGAGTTCCGTCCTAGAGGCTCAATACCTGGAGAACAATCCGTTCAGGATGTCTTCAGTTCAGTGTTTTTGCCTTTTCAGGACGGAAATAATACCGCAGCATGCTACAGTTTTATCTCCGTCCAAAATTCGGGAACACTTGCTGGAATGCTAGATCCGGCATTTTTTCTCATTGAAATGCATTGATGCCAGATCCGGCATTGCGGTCTGCGCATGCTTAGACCGCAAAAAATGTGAAAATAAATAAATGCCGGATCCGTTTTTCCGGATGACACCGGAGAGACTGATCCGGCATTTCAATGCATTTGTCATACGTATCAGGATCCTGATCCGTATGACAAATGCCATCCGTTTGCATACGTCTTGACGGATCCGGCAGGCAGTTCCGGCGACGGAACTGCCTGCCGGAATCCTCTGCCGCAAGTGTGAAAGTAGCCTAAGCCGGCAGGAGTCAGAAGTAGAATTCCTTCCTTTTATATTTCACATTTTTTCACACATTTCTGGATTTGTTTAAAAACTGCACACCATTGGTGAAACCACCTTTTAGAAGGAGTTTCTTTACACTTGGCCAGTCTTTTATTCTTTTTCAATTCGTATGTGGGTCTATTGAGCTGGAGACGTTTTCTTATTTCTAGTTTATTCTTTGGCTGAATTTTGCAAAACAGAAATACCTTGATGGATGTCATATAGAAATACAGGATTCTCGTTCTTTTCTTTGGGTACATGTTCTATTACAATTACATTGGAAAACATATTGTGTATGGCATTTACCGTTATGTAAGCTGTCATTACAAATTTCAGTACGACCAAATGTTACAAGGCACGGGAATTACTTTTCTGTTAAGAGAAAGCAACATGAAGAAAGAGGAAGAAAGTTGACTACTGTAGTTGTTTTGCAGTGTTAAATGTGGATTTCTGTTTATATTGCAGTTTTTGTCTTTTTTTATGAGAGGTTTTCAATAATGTATGTTTAGGATAATTGTAGTTTGTATCTTTGCAATCAATCTGGCTTGTCGGAGTTCCATTACCATTGTAAGGGGAAATGAAGGCAGCTTGATGAGTTCATTATGTATTGATACTCTCATGTTATGACTTTGGGATGTTTTTTTATTATAATGCAGAGGGTCTACTTATTTGCTGATATGATAAACCTGCATTACACTTAGTATTTTCTGTGGAGGGTTACTGTATAAAGAACCAAGTAGCACCTTCTTTATGCATCATATGTGCAGTAGAATTATTCTGCAATGCTATTACTCATGACAACCATTGCAAAACATTATTTTTTTTATTAAGTTACATGATATAGAGAGCAATGATGTGCAATATTCTGCAGCAAGCAGTCCATGCCAGCTTTAATCCAGTATACTTCTAGTAGTTTTGATCTGGTTGCTATCTTACACCATTTTCTGGCTTCTGTGTTTACATACAGTAGTGCTATTTTGGGTTAATTGTATCCACAACTACACAGTGGAAATATATATATATATATATATATATATATATATATATACACACGCAGTAATTTGTGAATCATGGGAGTGAGGTTTCACAACTCATACACACCCTACCTAAGTAGATGCTGGAGACTTTGTCTGATGCAAGAAACATTAGCGCTCCAGTGGAACAAATGGCCCATAGAGATCAGGATTATTAGATTATAGGGAGTTACTTTTTTTGGTGGAATTACACTTTAAAATATCATAAGCATCAAGGACCTAGTAGAATGAATCTTTTTTTTTTTTTTTTTTGTGCCAACTAGTTAGACCAACTGATATGTCTCTGACATTTTTTTTTGGTTCCGAGTTCTGCTTCATCTGAACTGACACTTTCGATGTACGATAATGCACTTTTCTGCATTGTTGACTAATGGCAGTGCTTTGTAGAGTTTACCTCTCAAAGGGTACAATTCATAAACTGGAAGATAAGCTTGTTGCCTGTAGTATAAACTTATCACAGGCTTATTAAAATCCACTTAGAGGGGCTGTCTCATGAAGCAGTGCTTTTCCATTAGGGCCTATAGACGTCTTGGAGTCTTTACCTGTCTATAGTGGCCAGAGCCAGTAGCTATTCATTTGAATGGCCACTCTGTAAAGCCTGAATTACACAAGGCGATTGTTGGGCCAATCATCACTAACGAGCATTCGTATGAACGCTCATTACTGATGATCTGGAAGTGTAATACTGCCACAAGATCACCCGATGTTCATCTGACAATTAAAATCTTTTGACAGGTGTAAAAATTATCATTTGCCGGCGGAAGATCGTGGTGTCTAATCACAATCTGCTGTCGGCAAACAACTGGAAAGTATGGAGATGAGCAATGGTATAATGATCGCTCCTCCCCATGCTGGGGAGGAGATCGCCGCATGTAATAACAGCAGTCTCCTGCACTAGCAAGCAGGCGATTGCCAGGAAGGAACGCTTCCCTCCCGACAATCCCCAGCAGAATCAGGCTGTCTAATACAGCCTTAAGGCTACACTCACATGGGGGGATTTTGCCTCTGAAAAAAAACTTGCTGTGTACTCCACAGCAGAAGCCGCTGCTGTTTCTGCCCCAGTTTCCCGCTTTGGACCAATTTGTGGTTTAGCCCCATTGAATGGAACTTAACCAAGAATGGACACCCACAGCAGCTCCAGCGACATCCATCCAGACACCATCCCAAGAAGGAACATGTCCCTTATTGCCGCGGTCATGGCTTTAAACCACCGGCTGCAAACTGCAGTGCTGCCTCCCATTGTAAAAATTGGGAGGCAGACACCAGGTGCCCGCTGCTATAATTTTGGTACAAAGTTTGCACCAACATTTTAGCGGCATAAACCGTCGTGTGAATGGGCCTTAATCCTACATGTACCCTATAGAGGCTGTCTGCTACTTCTCTCAGCAAATTAGCATATATTAACTTATTACTATACTGGCTTTGTTTTTTTACAAAAGGGGTTGCCATGATGAGAAGACCCCTTTAATTTATGACAGAGGGGTGATTTTGGAGGTTTATGTGATCCTGATTTGTATGTCTTTTCCCCCTTGGCAGTAGCTTTTGAGTTGTCTATGAAGGAAAACCGGTGTATTTTATACCTTTCAGAACAGTTCCTGGTTAATACCGGTAATTCTAGAAGAAGACCGATTAGTACATCTATTTACAGTGATTTGTGACCCTCCATTGAGAATACGTAGACGTGGTTGGCAGTGTACCTGTTACCAGTATGCAGATCCTCGGCATATTATTGACTCGATGGACAGCCTCAGTTTTGCAAAATGTGTATTATGAGAGTGACAGCACAGACATACGTTTCTTGAAAATTCAAGAATAAATTGTATATATATATATATATTTATATACATTTGTCTCATGTATAGAAATGTTTAGTTTTTGCTAAACTGTAAATCTAAACGGTTATTATTTCTTGTACCAGACTGCATTAGAATGATGTTACAATTTCTATGTCTGAAGTCTGAGAGTCTATTTTTTTGAAGTTGTGAATAATTCTAATCTAACAATCTTGTATGTAAGTATATTAACATACCCTGTACATTTTTAAAAAATTATCTTTATTGTTTAACAAAAAGATGAAGAAACTCTTGTAAAAAAATAAAAATAAAACCTCATTTTGATGAACATCAAATAGAATGTGCTTTGTTTTCTTTTGGGTGGTTATTAACCTTTTGTGATGTCACTTTCTGTAGAGCAGAATATGACTGGTTTTCTTCCAGTAATTATCACTGCAGATGTCTTGGATTTTATTTACGTATGTTAAAGTAGTTTTCCGACCCCCTAAGCTCAGATTAGTTATTGCCTGGAATATGTTTAACATAACAAAAGCCAGTCATCTGTTCGCCTGCACTTCGTTCCAGTGTTGATAGTCCTCTATGGACCAGAAGTATACCATTATGTCCATCATCACATGCACCACTTCAGCCAATCACTGGCCTTGGTGGTCACTTGCTGCTTGGGGACATGTGATTGCTGTGGCAAGTGTATGACTGCAGCAGGGCATGTGATCATGGATCGGAGGACATCACATTTCTGGTCCAGGGAAGTGGCTCTCATTTTTATGTTTAAATACATTCTGGGCAATCACTGATTTGAGCTTAGGGGTTTGGATAACCGTTTTAATAAAAATCTTTATGAATATTCATTAGGGTTGAACCCTTTATAAGCTCACTTAGATTTAGCATTTCTTCAGTTGATTATGTGACTTCACATACGGTAATCTGCTAAAATACGCTGAATCTGATGGATGAGGTTCCTAGTTGCAGCCTTTATTCATTTATTTGGATAGAAGTGACCCTTTAGATTACAGCTATGTGGCGACACGTTTCGCGTGACAGCAAAGTTGTGCGACATGGCAACATTTCATGTAATGTAGTTCAATGGTGTCGCTACAGTCACAAAAAAAATCAGACGTGTGGATGTTTTGCGACATTACGAAAATACATTACATAAAATGTTGTGCGACTTTGTAGTCGCACGACACCTGTCGCCATGTAGCTGTACCCTTATTCATTTCAAGACAATAAAAAGGTAAAATGCCATTTACCTTAATGTCCACAAGGCTTACGTTCCATACTAAGATTAAACCCCTGAAACTGGTGACTTTAAACAAATGTTTCTTTGATTATATAGAATAAATTGCTGAAATATAATTATATCGTATTTAACCACCTCAGCCCCTATAGCTTAAACACCCTGAAAGACCAGGCCACTTTTTACACTTCTGACCTACACTACTTTCACCGTTTATTGCTCGGTCATGCAACTTACCACCCAAATGAATTTTACCTCCTTTTCTTCTCACTAATAGAGCTTTCATTTGGTGGTATTTCATTGCTGCTGACATTTTTACTTTTTTTGTTATTAATCGAAATTTAACGATTTTTTTGCAAAAAAATGACATTTTTCACTTTCAGTTGTAAAATTTTTCAAAAAAAACGAGATCCATATAGAAATTTTGCTCTAAATTTATAGTTCTACATGTCTTTGATAAAAAAAAAAATGTTTGGGTAAAAAAAAAAATGGTTTGGGTAAAAGTTATAGCGTTTACAAACTATGGTACAAAAATGTGAATTTCCGCTTTTTGAAGCAGCTCTGACTTTCTGAGCACCTGTCATGTTTCGTGAGGTTCTACAATGCCCAGACAGTACAAACACCCCACAAATGACCCCATTTCTGAAAGTAGACACCCTAAGGTATTCACTGATGGGCATAGTGAGTTCATAGAACTTTTTATTTTTTGTCACAAGTTAGCGGAAAATGATGATTTTTTTTTTTTTTTTTTTTTTTCTTACAAAGTCTCATATTCCACTAACTTGTGACAAAAAATAAAAAGTTCTATGAACTCACTATGCCCATCAGCGAATACCTTGGGGTCTCTTCTTTCCAAAATGGGGTCACTTGTGGGGTAGTTATACTGCCCTGGCATTCTAGGGGCCCAAATGTGTGGTAAGGAGTTTGAAATCAAATTCTGTAAAAAATGACCTGTGAAATCCGAAAGGTGCTCTTTGGAATATGGGCCCCTTTGCCCACCTAGGCTGCAAAAAAGTGTCACACATCTGGTATCTCCGTACTCAGGAGAAGGTGGGGAATGTGTTTTGGGGTGTCATTTTATATATACCCATGCTGGGTGAGAGAAATATCTTGGCAAAAGACAACTTTTCCCATTTTTTTTATACAAAGTTGTCATTTGACCAATATATTTATCTCACCCAGCATGGGTATATGTAAAAAGACACCCCAAAACACATTCCTCAACTTCTCCTGAGTACGGGGATACCAGATGTGTCACACTTTTTTGCAGCCTAGGTGGGCAAAGGGGCCCATATTCCAAAGAGCACCTTTCGGATTTCACAGGTCATTTTTTACAGAATTTGATTTCAAACTCCTTACCACACATTTGGGCCCCTAGAATGCCAGGGCAGTATAACTACCCCACAAGTGACCCCATTTTGGAAAGAAGAGACCCCAAGGTATTCGCTGATGGGCATAGTGAGTTCATGGAAGTTTTTATTTTTTGTCACAAGTTTGTGGAATATGAGACTTTGTATGAAAAAAAAAAAAAAAAAAAAATCATCATTTTCCACTAACTTGTGACAAAAAATAAAAAATTCTAGGAAATCGCCATGCCCCTCACGGAATGCCTTGGGGTGTCTTCTTTCCAAAATGGGGTCACTTGTGGGGTAGTTATACTGCCCTGGCATTCTAGGGGCCCAAATGTGTGGTAAGGAGTTTGAAATCAAATTCAGTAAAAAATGACCAGTGAAATCCGAAAGGTGCTCTTTGGAATATGGGCCCCTTTGCCCACCTAGGCTGCAAAAAAGTGTCACACATCTGGTATCCCCGTACTCAGGAGAAGTTGAGGAATGTGTTTTGGGGTGTCTTTTTACATATACCCATGCTGGGTGAGATAAATATCTTGGTCAAATGACAACTTTGTATAAAAAAAATGGGAAAAGTTGTCTTTTGCCAAGATATTTCTCTCACCCAGCATGGGTATATATAAAATGACACCCCAAAACACATTCCCCACCTTCTCCTGAGTACGGAGATACCAGATGTGTGACACTTTTTTGCAGCCTAGGTGGGCAAAGGGGCCCATATTCCAAAGAGCACCTTTCGGATTTCACAGGTCATTTTTTACAGAATTTGATTTCAAACTCCTTACCACACATTTGGGCCCCTAGAATGCCAGGGCAGTATAACTACCCCACAAGTGACCCCATTTTGGAAAGAAGAGACCCCAAGGTATTCGCTGATGGGCATAGTGAGTTCATAGAACTTTTTATTTTTTGTCACAAGTTAGTGGAATATGAGACTTTGTAAGAAAAAAAAAAAAAAATCATCATTTTCCACTAACTTGTGACAAAAAATAAAAAATTCTAGGAACTTGCCATGCCCCTCACGGAATACCTTGGGGTGTCTTCTTTCCAAAATGGGGTCACTTGTGGGGTAGTTATACTGCCCTGGCATTTTCCAGGGGCCCTAATGTGTGGTAAGTAGGTAAATGACCTGTGAAATCCGAAAGGTGCTCTTTGGAATGTGGGCCCCTTTGCCCACCTAGGCTGCAAAAAAGTGTCACACATCTGGTATCTCCGTACTCAGGAGAAGGTGGGGAATGTGTTTTGGGGTGTCATTTTACATATACCCATGCTGGGTGAGAGAAATATCTTGGCAAAAGACAACTTTTCCCATTTTTTTTATACAAAGTTGGCATTTGACCAAGATATTTATCTCACCCAGCATGGGTATATGTAAAATGACACCCCAAAACATATTCCCCAACTTCTGCTGAATACGGAGATACCACATGTGTGACACTTTTTTGCAGCCTAGGTGGGCAAAGGTGCCCAAATTCCTTTTAGGAGGGCATTTTTAGACATTTGGATACCAGACTTCTTCTCACGCTTTGGGGCCCCTAAAATGCCAGGGCAGTATAAATACCCCACATGTGACCCCATTTTGGAAAGAAGACACCCCAAGGTATTCAATGAGGGGCATGGCGAGTTCATTGAAAAAAAATAATTTTGGCACAAGTTAGCGGAAATTGATTTTTTTGATTTTGTTCTCACAAAGTCTCCCTTTCCGCTAACTTGGGACAAAAATTTCAATCTTTCATGGACTCAATATGCCCCTCAGCGAATACCTTGGGGTGTCTTCTTTCCAAAATGGTGTTATTTGTGGGGTGTTTGTACTGCCCTGGCATTTGAGGGTCTCCGCAATCATTACATGTATGCCCAGCATTAGGAGTTTCTGCTATTCTCCTTATATTGAGCATACGGGTAATGAGATTTTTTTTTTCCGTTCAGCCTCTGGGCTGAAAGAAAAAAATGAACGGCACAGATTTCTTCATTCGCATCGATCAATGTGGATGAAAAAATCTCTGCCAAAAAAAGAAAAAGGAGGGGAAAGGCGTCTGCCAGGACATAGGAGCTCCGCCCAACATCCATACCCACTTCAGCTCGTATGCCCTGGCAAACCCGATTTCTCCATTCACATCAATCGATGTGGATGAATAAATCATTGCCGGGATTTTTTTTTTTTTATATATACAAAGTGTTTGCCAAAGTATATGAACACCGCCACCTCCTCAGCTCATATGCCTCGGCAAACATATCTTTTACTGCAGAGGAGAAATCTCGTCTTGCAGCGCCGCATACACCGAATTGCGTGTAATCTGACAGCAGCGCAATGCTTCTGTCCGAATGCACATCAGTGCTGCAGCTGGTCGATCGGTTGGTCCACCTGGAAGGTAAAAAAAACAAAACAAAAAAGAAAAAACCAGGCCGCAAAGCAATAACTTTATTAACTTTAGAACAGAACATATTAACTTTTTTAAACTTTTTTAACTTTTTTACTTACCGGTAATTTTTTTTTTGTTTAGTTTTTTTTACCTTTATAGAACAAACCTCTCCTTCCCCATGGGACAATGTGCAAAGCGCAAATCGCCCAAAGATGTGGCGAAGTACGTTATGCACTTTATCCCAGGTGAAAGGAGAGGTTTGCAGCAGCTGAGAGTAAAAGGGCCCTAATAGCCCTGTGTGCCTGTCCTGTGAGATGCAATCCCTATGCTAGGTGTACCTGTGTGTGGTACTTCCGGAACCACTCTCCATAGCATAGGGCAGGGTGGTCCGGACAGTCAGGACAGAAATAGCGGGTGTCACGCCTTATTCCACTCCTGCTACAGACACGACATCTTTTTCGGGGTGACGGTTGGGTTGAGGTACCAGGAACGACACTGGGGAAATGTCGCTCGTGTAGACGGCTAACTACACTGGGGGATGGGGCCACGGAACCTCCTGGGTAAAGGAGGTTCTCGATGATCTCTTCCTGGAATTTGAGGAAAGATCGTGTTCTCCCAGCCTTACTGTAGAGAACAAAACTATTGTAGAGCGCCAATTGAATTAAATATACAGACACCTTCTTATACCAGCGTCTGGTTCTGCGGGAAACTAAATACGGAGACAACATCTGGTCATTGAAGTCCACCCCTCCCATGAGCGCATTATAGTCGTGGACACAGAGGGGCTTTTCAATGACACGGGTTGCTCGCTCAATTTGGATTGTCGTGTCTGCGTGAATGGAGGAGAGCATGTAAACGTCACGCTTGTCTCTCCATTTCACCGCGAGCAGTTCTTCGTTACACAAGGCAGCCCTCTCCCCCCTTGCAAGACGGGTGGTTACAAGCCGTTGGGGGAAGCCCACGCGACTAGTTCGCGCGGTGCCACAGGCGCAAATCCGTTCTAGAAACAAATGCCTAAAGAGGGCCACACTTGTGTAAAAATTGTCCACATAAAGATGGTACCCCTTGCCGAATAAGGGTGACACCAAGTCCCAGACTGTCTTCCCACTGCTCCCCAGGTAGTCAGGGCAACCGACCGGCTCCAGGGTCTGATCTTTTCCCTCATAGATCCGAAATTTGTGGGTATAGCCTGTGGCCCTTTCACAGAGCTTATACAATTTGACCCCATACCGGGCACGCTTGCTTGGGATGTACTGTTTGAAGCCAAGGCGCCCGGTAAAATGTATTAGGGACTCGTCTACGCAGATGTTTTGCTCGGGGGTATACAAATCTGCAAATTTCTGGTTGAAATGGTCTATGAGGGGCCGAATTTTGTGGAGCCGGTCAAAAGCTGGGTGCCCTTTGGGACGGGAGGTGGTGTTGTCGCTAAAATGCAGGAAACGGAGGATGGCCTCAAATCGTGCCCTGGACATAGCAGCAGAGAACATGGGCATGTGATGAATCGGGTGCGTTGACCAATATGACCGCAATTCATGCTTTTTTGTCAGGCCCATGTTGAGGAGAAGGCCCAAAAAAATTTTAATTTCGGAAACTTGGACTGGTTTCCACCGGAAAGGCTGGGCATAAAAGCTTCCCGGGTTGGCGGATATAAATTGTGTGGCATACTGGTTGGTCTCTGCCACGACTAAGTCCAAGAGCTCCGCAGTCAAGAACAGCTCAAAAAATCCCAGGGCCGAACCGATTTGAGCCGTCTCAACCCGAACTCCAGACTGGGCGGTGAAAGGGGGAACTACAGGTGCGGCTGAAGTTGGTGACTGCCAATCAGGGTTTGCCAGCACCTCAGGGATTCTAGGGGCTCTACGGGCCTGTCTGTGCGGTGGCTGCGACGGGGTAACTACTGCACGTGCCACCGTACCAGCTTCAACTGCCCTTCTGGTGCTCGCCACGTCACCATGTTGTACGGCAGTGCTGGTACTAGGTCCAGGGAGGGCTGCGCTGCTGGTGTATGCCTCACCACGTGATCCGGCAGCGACAGCCCCACTCTGCTGCTCTTGAAGCGGATCCTGCATAACCTGTGGTCTAGCGACACGGGGCCGGGTACGCCTGGTGCTGCCAGGGACCTCCACCTCCTCGTCCGAACTTTGGGTCAGAGAGCCACTGCTTTCCACAGGTTCATATTCTGACCCGCTAGATTCGTCAGATGAGGGTTCCCACTCCTCATCCGACTGGGTCAGAATCCTGTAGGCCTCTTCAGAAGAATACCCCCTGTTTGACATTTTGGACTACTAAATTTAGGGGTATTCCCTGAGACTACCCAAGAAAAAAAGCAAACCTGTCTTACAAAGGGGAGGCTAGCGAAGTACCAGAGGCCGCTGCGGTTGATAAAAAATATCAAAACTGATTTTTTTATCGCCGCAGTGCGTGTAAAATGAATGTGCAGTGATCAAAAAATATATATTTTTTGTCACTGCGGTGGGGCGGGCGTGGGTGAACGCATGTGTGGGCGACCGATCAGGCCTGATCGGGCAAACACTGCGTTTTGGGTGGAGGGCGAACTAAAGTGACACTAATACTATTATAGATCTGACCGTGATCAGTTTTGATCACTTACAGATACTATAAAAGTACAAATGCTGATTAGCGATACGCTATTCAGCGAATAAAAGTGACTGCGGTGCGGTGGGGTGGGCGCTAACTGACGCTAACTACCTAACCAAGGGGCCTAAACTATCCCTAAAACCTAACAGCCAATACTAGTGAAAAAAAAAAAGTGACAGTTTACACTGATCACTTTTTTTCCTTTCACTGGTGATTGACAGGGGTGATCAAAGGGGTGATCAAAGGGTTAATTGGGGTGCAGGGGGGTGATCAGGGGCTACAGTGAAGTGTTTGGTGTACTCACAGTGATGTCTGCTTCTCTGCTGGATCCAACCGACGAAAAGGACCAGCAGAGGAGCAGAGAAGCCATATAACAGATCATATTTACTAATATGATCTGTTATATGGCTTGTGATTGGATTTTTTAAAAATCGCCAGCCTGCCAGCCAATGATCATTGCTGGCAGGCTGGTGACGAACTTGTTCTTTAACTTTTGCCGGCCCGCGATGCGCATGCGCGGGCCGGCTTGGAGCGAAATCTCGCGTCTCGCGAGATGACGCGTATATGCGTGACTGTGCGCAGCGCTGCCACCTCCGGAACGCGAATCTGCGTACAGCGGTCCGGAGGTGGTTAAAGGGCTTCTGTCAGCCCACTAAACCGTTTTTTTTTTTTTTTTGTTTACTAATAATCCCTATACTGCGAGCTCTGCATACATAAGTAAAATAATAATTTTCGTTCAGTAGAATTTGATAAAACGCTATTTTTATAATATGTAAATTACCTTGCTACCAGCAAGTAGGGCGGCTACTTGCTGGTAGAAGCCGCATCCTCCGACCCTAATGACGCCCCCTCCGCATTGTGATTGACAGGGCCAGGGAACGGAATCGTTCTCTGCTGGCCCTGCCTGTTTTCATTCAATATCTGGCGCCTGCGCCGCGGCCGTACCTATCTTCAATCTGCGCAGGCGCACTGAGAGGCGGCCACTCACTCGGCCGCTCGCTCCTCAATGCGCCGGGTGTAGATGTGACGTCATCGGCGCAGGCGCATTGAGGATGGAGCGGCCGAGTGAGTGGCCGCCTCTCAGTGCGCCTGCGCAGATTGAAGATAGGTACGGCCGCGGCGCAGGCGCCAGATATTGAATGAAAACAGGCAGGGCCAGCAGAGAACGATTCCGTTCCCTGGCCCTGTCAATCACAATGCGGAGGGGGCGTCATTAGGATCGGAGGATGCGGCTGCTACCAGCAAGTAGCCGCCCTACTTGCTGGTAGCAAGGTAATTTACATATTATAAAAATAGCGTTTTATCAAATTCTACTGAACGAAAATTATTATTTTACTTATGTATGCAGAGCTCGCCGTATAGGGATTATTATTAAACAAAACAAAAAAAAACGGTTTAGTGGGCTGACAGAAGCCCTTTAACCACCTCCGGACCGCCGAACGCAGCGACGCATCCTGGAGGTGGTTGATTCATTCCGCCTGGACGCGCCAGCGCGTCCTCTCGCGAGACGCGAGATTTCGGTCACAGCCGGCCCGCGCATGCGCATCGCGGGCCGGCAAAAGTTCGAGGAGAATTGCATCAGCAACCTGCCAGCCAATGATTGTCGCTGGCAGGTTGCTGATTTTTTAAAAACCGAATCACAAGCCATATAACAGATCATATTAGTAAATATGATCTGTTATATGGCTTCTCTGCTCCTCTGCTGGTCCTTTTCGTCGGTTAGATCCAGCAGAGGAGCAGACTGAACTGTGAGTACCCACCAAACACTGTCCTTAGCCCCAGATCACCTTCCATCACCCCCATCATCCAAATTAACCCCTTGATCGCCCCCTGTCAATCACGCAGGATCCGCTTCAAGAGCAGCAGAGTGGGGCTGTCGCTGCCATATCACGTGAGGCATACACCAGCAGCGCAGCCCTTCCTGGACCTAGTACCAGCACTGCCGTACAACATGGTGAAGTAGCGAGCACCAGAAGGGCAGTTGAAGCTGGTATGGTGGCACGTGCAGTAGTTACCCCGTCGCAGCCACCGCACAGACAGGCCCGTAGAGCCCCTAGAGTCTCTGAGGTGCTGGCAAACCCTGATTGGCAGTCACCAACTTCAGCCGCACCTGTAGTTCCCCCTTTCACCGCCCAGTCTGGAGTTCGGGTTGAGACAGCTCAGATCGGTTCGGCCCTGGGATTTTTTGAGCTGTTCTTGACTGCGGAGCTCTTGGACTTAGTCGTGACAGAAACAAATCGGTATGCCACACAATTTATAACCGCAAACCCGGGAAGCTATTATGCCCAGCCTTTCCGGTGGAAACCAGTCCAAGTTTCCGAACTTAAAATTTTTCTGGGCCTTCTCCTCAACATGGGTCTAACTAAAAAGCATGAATTGCGGTCATATTGGTCCACGAACCCAATTCATCACATGCCCATGTTCTCTGCTGCTATGTCCAGGGCACGATTTGAGACCATCCTGCATTTCCTGCATTTTAGCGACAACACCACCTTCCGTCCCAGAGGCCACCCAGCTTTTGACAGGCTCCACAAAATTCGGCCCCTCATAGACCATTTCAACCAGAAATTTGCAGATTTGTATACCCCTGAGCAAAACATCTGCGTAGACGAGTCCCTAATACATTTTACCAGGCGCCTTGGCTTCAAACAATACATCCCAAGCAAGCGTGCCCGGTATGGGGTCAAATTGTATAAGCTCTGTGAAAGGGCCACAGGCTGTACCCACAAATTTCAGATTTATGAGGGAAAAGATCAGACCCTGGAGCCGGTCGGTTGCCCTGACTACCTGGGGAGCAGTGGGAAGACAGTCTGGGACTTGGTGTCACCCTTATTCGGCAAGGGGTACCATCTTTATGTGGACAATTTTTACACAAGTGTGGCCCTCTTTAGGCATTTGTTTCTAGAACAGATTTGCGCCTGTGGCACCGCGCGAACTAGTCGCGTGGGCTTCCCCCAACGGCTCGTTACCACCCGTCTTGCAAGGAGGGAGAGGGCCGCCTTGTGTAACGAAGAACTGCTCGCGGTGAAATGGAGAGACAAGCGTGACGTTTACATGCTCTCCTCCATTCACGCAGACACGACAATCCAAATTGAAAGGGCAACCCGTGTCATTGAAAAGCCCCTCTCAGTCCACGACTATAATGCGCTCATGGGAGGGGTGGACTTCAATGACCAGATGTTGGCTCCCTATTTAGTTTCCCGACGCACCAGACGCTGGTATAAGAAGGTGTCTGTATATTTAATTCAATTGGCTCTGTATAATAGTTTTGTTCTCTACAGTAAGGCTGGGAGAACACGATCCTTCCTCAAAATCCAGGAAGAGATCATCGAGAACCTCCTGTATCCAGGAGGTTCCGTGGCCCCAACCACCAGTGTAGTTAGCCGTCTACACGAGCGACATTTCCCCAGTGTCGTTCCTGGTACCTCAACCCAACCGCCACCCCGAAAAAAATGTTGTGTCTGTAGCAGGAGTGGAATAAGGCGTGACACCCGCTATTTCTGTCCTGACTGCCCTGACCACCCTGTCCTATGCTTAGGAGAGTGTTTCCGGAAGTACCACACACAGGTACACTTAGCATAGGGATTGCATCTCACAGGACAGGCACACAGGGCTATTAGGGCCCTTTTACTCACAGCTGCTGCAAACCTCTCCTTTCACCTGGGATAAAGTGCATAACGTACTTCGCCACATCTTTGGGAGATTTGCGCTTTGCACATTGTCCCATGGGGAAGGAGAGGTTTGTTCTATAAAGGTAAAAAAAACTAAACAAAAAAAAAATTACCGGTAAGTAAAAAAGTTAACGTTCAGTTAAAAAAGTTAAAAAAAAGTTTATATGTTCTGTTCAAAAGTTAATAAATTTATTGTGTTGCGGCCTGTTTTTTTTTTTTTTTTTTTTTTACCTTCCAGGTGGACCAACCGATCGACTAGCTGCAGCACTGATGTGCATTCTGACAGAAGCATTGCGCTGCTGTCAGATTACACGCAAGTCGGTGTATGCGGCGAGGCATAAAAGATACGTTTGCCGAGGCATATGAGCTGAGGAGGTGGCGGTGTTCATATACTTTGGCAAACACTTTGGCAAGGATTTATTCATCCACATCGATTGATGTGAATGGAGAAATCTGGTTTGCCAGGGCATACGAGCTAAGTGGGTATGGATGTTGGGCGGAGCTCCTATGTCCTGGCAGACGCCTTTCCCCTCCTTTTTCTTTTTTTGGCAGAGATTTTTTCATCCACATTGATCGATGCGAATGAAGAAATCTGTGCCGTTCATTTTTTTCTTTCAGCCCAGAGGCTGAACGAAAAAAAAAAATCTCATTACCCGTATGCTCAATATAAGGAGAATAGCAGAAACTTCTAATGCTGGGCATACATGTAATGATTGCGGAGACCCTCAAATGCCAGGGCAGTACAAACACCCCACAAATAACACCATTTTGGAAAGAAGACACCCCAAGGTATTTGCTGAGGGGCATATTGAGTCCATGAAAGATTGAAATTTTTGTCCCAAGTTAGCGGAAAGGGAGACTTTGTGAGAAAAAAATCAATTTCCGCTAACTTGTGCCAAAATTTTTTTTTTTCTATGAACTCGCCATGCCCCTCATTGAATACCTTGGGGTGTCTTCTTTCCAAAATGGGGTCACATGTGGGGTATTTATACTGCCCTGGCATTTTAGGGGCCCCAAAGCGTGAGAAGAAGTCTGGTATCCAAATGTCTAAAAATGCCCTCCTAAAAGGAATTTGAGCACCTTTGCGCATCTAGGCTGCAAAAAAGTGTCACACATGTGGTATCGCCGTACTCAGGAGAAGTTGGGGAATGTGTTTTGGGGTGTCATTTTACATATACCCATGCTGGGTGAGAGAAATATCTTGGTCAAATGCCAACTTTGTATAAAAAAATGGGAAAAGTTGTCTTTTGCCAAGATATTTCTCTCACCCAGCATGGGTATATGTAAAATGACACCCCAAAACACATTCTCCAACTTCTCCTGAATACGGAGATACCACATGTGTGACACTTTTTTGCAGCCTAGGTGGGCAAAGGGGCCCACATTCCAAAGAGCACCTTTCGGATTTCACCGGCCATTTTTTACAGAATTTGATTTCAAACTCCTTACCACACATTTGGGCCCCTCGAATGCCAGGGCAGTATAACTACATCACAAGTGACCCCATTTTAGAAAGAAGACACCCCAAGGTATTCCGTGAGGGGCATGGCGAGTTCCTAGAATTTTTTATTTTTTGTCAGACGTTAGTGGAAAATGGTGATTTTTTTTTTTTTTTTCTTACAAAGTCTCATATTCCACTAACTTGTGACAAAAAATAAAAACTTCCATGAACTCACTATGCCCATCAGCGAATACCTTGGGGTGTCTTCTTTCCAAAATGGGGTCACTTGTGGGGTAGTTATACTGCCCTGGCATTCTAGGGGCCCAAATGTTTTTGCTATCTCTCTGATGGGTTTGTTTTGATTTTTAAGCCTAATGATGGCTTGCTTCACCGATAGAGACAGCTCTTTGACAGCAACAGATTCCAAATGCAAATAGCACACTTGAAATGAACTCTGGACCTTTTATCTGCTCATTGTAATTGGGATAATAAGGGAATAACACACACCTGGCCATGGAACAGCTGAGAAGCCAATTGTCCCATTACTTTTGGTTCCTTAACAAGTGGGAGGCACATATGCAAACTGTTGTAATTCCTACACCGTTCACCTGATTTGGATGTAAATACCCTCAAATTAAAGCTTACAGTCTGCAGTTAAAGCACCTCTTGTTCATTTAATTTCAAATTCATTATGGTGGTGTATAGAGCCAAAAATGTTAAAATTGTGTCGATGTCTCAATATTTATGGACCTGACTGTATGTTTTCATCATGGGCATCTATGCCTCCTTTGATGCAACCCATTTTCTTATTGGCCTTGGCAGCAGCTTTTCCATGTCAGTGTTACCTAGTGTTTTATCATTTAGTATGTACGGGTGATTTGCATTTTTCCTTCCCATGTGCATAACCTTACATTTGTCAGTGTTATACCTTATCTGCCACTTCTCTGCTCAAGCCTCTAATCTATCCAGATCCATCTGTAGCTGTATATTGTCCTCTTCAGTGTTAATTACTTTACACAGTTTAGTGTCATCTGCAAAAAATTATTTTTTACTGTGCAAGCCTTCTACAAGATCATTAATAAATATATTGAAGAGAATTGGGCCCAATACTGACCCCTGAGGTACTCCACTAGTGACAGTGACCCAATCTGAGTGTGTACCATTATTAACCAGTTACTTACCCACATACAGACGTTTTCTCCCAGTCCGAGCATTCTCATTTTATATACTAACCTTTTATATGGTACAGTGTCAAATGCTTTAGAGAAGTCCAGATATATGACATCCATTGATTCACCACTGTCAAGTCTAGAACTTACCTCCTCATAGAAACTGATTAAATTAGTTTGACATGACCGATCCCTCATGAAGCCATGCTTATATGATGTTATTTGCTTGTTTTCATTGAGATCCTCCAAGATAGCATCTCTTAGAAAACCTTCAAACAGTTTACCCAAAACAGATGTTAAACTTACCGGCCTATAGTTTCCGGGCTCTGTTTTTGCACCCTTTTTGAATATTGGCACCACATTTGCTATGCGCCAATCCTGTGGAACACTCCCTGTCAGTATAGAGTCTGTAAATATCAGAAATAAGGGTCTGGCTCTGACATTACTTAATTCCCTTAAGATAGGGGGGTGTATGCCATGTGGTCCTGGCTATTTGTCTATTTTAATCTTTTAAAGTCGCTGTTGTACTTCTTCCTGCGTCAGACAGGGCACTTTTAATGGGGAATTTACTTTTACATTCTGCATTTCTTCTGACAGTTTTTTTCCCTCAGTGAATACAGTGGAGAAAAAAATATTTAAGAGCTTTTCTTTCTCTTCGTTGCTCTCTGCTACTTCCCCCTCATTGCTCTGTAGAGGGCTGACACCTTCAGATTTATACTTTTTACCATTTATATAATTGAAGAACATTTTATGGTTAGTTTTGCTCTCTTTGAGAATTAATCTCTCGGTCTCTAGTTTGGCGGCTTTTATTTGTTTTTTACATATTCTATTTTTTTCCTTATAGTTTTTCAGTGCTTCCTCGCTACCCTCCTGTTTTAGTGATTTAAATGCTTTCTTTTTGTCATTTATTGCTTTCTTTACAGTTCTATTTATCCAAATTGGTTTCTTCTTGTTCCTTAACCCTTTATTCCTATAAGGTATGCTTTTAAAAATATCCCATTTTGTGGGGGTATTTTTAATTTTGAGGACTTTGTCCCAGTTACAGTAGTTATGCCCTATGGCCTCTCTTAGTTGGCTGAATTTAGCTTTTTTGAAGTTTGGTATTTTTGTTTCTCCCTGTAGAAATGCTCGTTTGAAGGATAATTGGAAGGTTATTACTATATGGTCACTATTTACCAGGTGTCCCCCAACCTGCACATCTGTTGTTCTGTCAGGTCTATTGGTTAATACTAAGTCCAGTATGGCTGTCCCTCTTCTGAACCAGTTGGGAAAGGTAATTGTCTTTGGTTATTGCCAAGAACCTGTTTCCTTTATGAGATGTACAGCTTTCAGTTTCCCAGTCTATATCTGGGTAGTTGAGGTCCCCCATAATAACCACCTCATTATGATTTGCCATCTCGTCTATCTCGTTTAGTAGTAGATTTTCTGTGGACTCTGGTATATTAGGTGGTTTATAATAAACTCCTATTAGTAATTTATTATTATTTTTGCCTCCATGTATTTCTACCCACAGTGACTCCACATGTTCATTTGCCTCACTTATATCTTCTCGGGCTGTGGGCTTTAGATAGGACTAAACAGACTGTAACCTTGTACATTAACTGCCCAGTCATAGTTATCATCCAGCCATGTCTCAGTTATTCCCACTATGTTATAGTCCTCCTCACACATCACTAACTCTAGTTCCCCAGTTTTATTAGTTAGGCTTCTGAACTGTTCTAGTCCCTCCTTCCATTCCTCCCCGTCTCACTACCTTGCCCCCGGTCTCTATCTGCACTATCTTCCCATCCTATAACGTAATTACCCTCCCCCCAGTCCCTAGTTTAAACACTCCTCCAACCTTCTAGCCATCTTTCCCCCCCAACACAGCTGCCCCTTCCCCGTTGAGGTGCAGCCCATCCCTACGATAGAGCCTGTAGCTGATAGAGAAGTCAGCCCAGTTCTCCAGAAACCCGAACCCCTCCTTCCTACACCAGTTCTTGAGCCACTTGTTAACCTTCCTAATCTCCCACTGCCTTTCTTGTGTGGCTCGTGGTACAGGCAGTATTCCGAAAACACTACCTTTGAGGTCCTTGCCCTAAGCTTTTGACCTAAATCCCTAAAATAATTTTTAAGGACTCTCCACCTTCCTCTAACTTTGTCATTGGTTCCGATATGGAACATGACTGCTGGATCTTCTCCAGCCCCTCCAAATAATCTGTTAACCCGATCCGCGATGTGTCGAACTCTAGCACCAGAAAGACAACACACTGTTCGGCGATTACGGTCTTTGTGACAGATTGCCCTTTCTGTACCCCTAATAATAGAGTCTCCCACTACCAGCACCTGTCTGCCCTGCCCTGCTCTCCTGGTCCCCTGCTTACTGGAGCTGACATTTCCCTGACTGGCAGAGGAAGTGTCTGGCTGCAGCAGTGCTGTCCCTCAACCGACATCCGCCTCATCTGCCAACCGTGCAAACCTATTGGGGTGTGACAGACCAGGGCTAGCCTCCCTGGCACTCTTCCCTCTACTCCGCTTTTTGTTACCCAGGTAGCTACCTCACTTTCCTCAGCCTCCTCGCTTTCACCCTCCCCCTCATGTACCCCATAGAGTGCTTGCTCAGTGAGCAGCAACCTCTTTTCCAAATTGTTAATGCCTCTCAGTGTTGAAAGTCGCCCGTTTAGATACTCAATTTGCGATTCCAAACGGGTAATTTGCTCACATTTTGAACAATGATATACACCCTTGAACGGCTGTTCTAGGACTGCATACATCAGACAAGATGTGCACTGGACTGCGCTGTCAATGATGGAACACATACTAGATGGGGATTACACAAAGCGAAAAATACAGTATAATGCAGTGATAAGAAACTGATTTACTGCAGTCCCCCACTGAAGTCACTTAATCTACAGTCGCACTCTTATACAAACACACTTAAATCAAACAAACGACACGCAAACTCGCGTTATATGCCTGCTTATATAAATGGAGCTCTCAAAACCAGCCTGTTTTGTTTCCTCTGGATTCAATTCTTATTTTGGCCACCAGATGGCAGGCCTGGATAAGAAATTAGCAAAATCGAGTTTAAATGGCATTTTAAAAATCCCTGATAGACCAAAATAAAAAAAATTAAAAAACAATTTACAGGCTCATATATGAGCCACAAAATCATCACACAAAAAAGTAAAAAAAAACACCCCCTTTCCGTATAATTAAAAAATAAATACCTAAATAACAAATGTAAATATCATTGGTATCACCGCGACCGAAAACGCCCATACTATTAAAATAGAAAAAAATTATTCCAATACGGCAAATGGCGTAACGGAAAAAAGGGTCAAAATGGCCGATTTGCCATTTTTTCCTTGCTTCTCTTACCCCAATTTTTTTTTTTATAAAATGTTATCAAAAAGTCACACACACTCCAAAATGGTATCAATAAAAACTACATATTGTTCCGCTGAAAATGAGCCTCTAAACAGCTCAGCAGACATACAGTAAGTATAAAAAAGTTATCGGGGTCAGAATATGGTGATTTTATGCCATAATTAATGGTGGCATTAGAAAGTACAACCTGTCCTGCAAAAAATAAGCCGCCATACAGCTATGTGACTAGAAATATAAAAAAAAGTTATGGCTCATAGAAAATAGGGAAGAAAAATTAAAACAAAAAATAAAACGTCCGGTATCCTAAGGGTTAAAAACATTTTAAAATGGCAATCTGAAGTCGGGTTTGGAATTTTGGAATTTTGCGTACACATGCTCAGTCTTGCCGCTCTCTGTGGTCCTTCTAGTATGTGGAGGGATTCCTGGAGTGCTGGGCAAGTCATAAGAGAATGAGACAGTGTTACTGTAATTGTTGAGGAAGACACACAAACTGACTGCTCAATAGCAAACAGCAGGTGGCACTATTCTAACATTGCTAGAATAGCTGGGGATACCTAAGCATTTTGTTCATAATTATGGGCTGATTTTAACTATAAACTAGATTTTACATGGGATAAGCTGTGTTCTGCTTTTTTCTAAATTCTAACTTGATCCTGGTTATGTATATATATCACAGTGTCGGGTAACACTAGCAAGCAAGCTAGGTTCATAAAAGTAGACTAAACATCCAGACGTAGGTTTACCAGTTTTACATCATCACAAAATGGAAGAATTGCGAGGTATTATAATAGTAAAGTGTGCATCCAGCAGTAAGTTAACAATACAAAAGACAATTTGAATCCAGCATAGTTCATCAAAACATAAAAATCTATATACAGAGATAAAACAACCATGTAGTGGTCCAAAAGAAACACAACATAAGTACAGAGCCCTATCAATATAGCAGCCAAACCTCTTGACTATAAACCTCAATGTACCGGCAAACCTCTTGACTATGACAGGATCCAGATAGTTTCCGGCCACACAAAAACTGATGGACATATTGCTTTTTACCCAGTGCTTGTGCCAGAAACCAGCCGCACCGCTGCCGGATGCCCTTATAGTCTATGGGGTATGGCCGTGCAGAACAATATCTAGCTAGGTCAGATATGGTGAACTCCGGCAAGATTGTTACTCTGCCAGAACAGCCTGCCACATACAGTCAGGTCCATAAATATTGGGACATCGACACAATTCTAAAATTTTTGGCTCTATACACCACCACAATGGATTTGAAATGAAACAAACATGATGTGCTTTAACTGCAGACTGTCAACTTTAATTTGAGGGTATTTACATCCAAATCAGGTGAACGGTGTCGGAATTACAACAGTTTGCATATGTGCCTCCCACTTGTTAAGGAACCAAAAGTAATGGGACATAATAATAATCATAAATCAAACTTTCACTTTTTAATACTTGGTTGCAAATCCTTTGCAGTCAATTACAGCCTGAAGTCTGGAATGCAGAGACATCACCAGACGCTGGGTTTCATCCCTGGTGATGCTCTGCCAGGCCTCTACTGCAACTGTCTTCAGTTCCTGCTTGTTCTTGGGGCATTTTCCCTTCAGTTTTGTCTTCAGCAAGTGAAATGCATGCTCAATCGGATTCAGGTCGGGTGATTTACTTGGCCATTGCATAACATTCCACTTCTTTCCCTTAAAAAACTCTTTGGTTGCTTTTGCAGTATGCTTTAGGTCATTGTCCATATGCACTGTGAAGCGCCGTCCAATGAGTTCTGAAGCATTTGGCTGAATATGAGCAGATAATATTGCCCGAAACACTTCAGAATTAATCCTGCTGCTTTTGTCAGCAGTCACATCATCAATAAATACAAGAGAACCAGTTCCATTGGCAGCCATACATGCACACGCCATGGCACTACCACCACCATGCTTCACTGATGAGGTGGTATGCTTAGGATCATGAGCAGTTCCTTTCCTTCTTCATACTCTTCTCTTCCCATCACTCTGGTACAAGTTGATCTTGGTCTCATCTGTCCATAGGATGTTGTTCCAGAACTGTGAAGGCTTTTTTAGATGTCGTTTGGCAAACTCTAATCTGGCCTTCCAGTTTTTGAGGCTCACCAATGGTTTACATCTTGTGGTGAACCCTCTGTATTCACTCTGGTGAAGTCTTCTCTTGATTGTTGACTTTGACACACATACACCTACCTCCTGGAGAGTGTTCTTGATCTGGCCAACTGTTGTGAAGGGTGTTTTCTTCACCAGGGAAAGAATTCTTCGGTCATCTACCACAGTTGTTTTCCGTGGTCTTCCGGGTCTTCTGGTGTTGCTGAGCTCACCGGTGCGTTCCTTCTTTTTAAGAATGTTCCAAACAGTTGTTTTGTCCACGCCTAATGTTTTTGCTATCTCTCTGATGGGTTTGTTTTGTTTTTTCAGCCTAATGATGGATTGCTTCACTGATAGTGATAGCTCTTTGGATCTCATCTTGAGAGTTGACAGCAACAGATTCCAAATGCAAATACCACACTTGAAATGAACTCTGGACCTTTTATCTGCTCATTGTAATTGGGATAATGAGGGGATAACTCACACCTGGCCATGGAACAGCTGAGAAGCCAATTGTCCCATTACTTTTGGTCCCTTAACAAGTGGGAGGCACATATGCAAACTGTTGTAATTCCTACACCGTTCACATGATTTGGATGTAAATACCCTCAAATTAAAGCTGACAGTCTGCAGTTAAAGCCCATCTTGTTCGTTTCATTTCAAATCCATTGTGGTGGTGTATAGAGGCAAAAATGTTAGAATTGTGTCGATGTCCCAATATTTATGTACCTGACTGTAGCTTTACCGCAGGTGTGGAAACTAGCCTAAGGGCTCATGCACTTGAATGTATTTTTTTTTTCCATATCCGTTCCGTTTTATTTTTTGCGGCCCGTATGCAGAACCATTCCCTTCGGTTCCAAGTGATCGATTCACTCATCGCTAGAGGTGGTGATGGTGAGTTCACTAAAAGGGTACAAGAGGGTCCTGGATGTATTTCTGGAGTGTAATAATATTACAGGCAATAGCTACTAGAGATGGGTTGTTGATCCAGGGAGTTATTCTGCTTCCCTGATTGGAGTCGGGAAGGAATTTTTTTCCCTTAAAGTGAGGAAAATTGGCTTCTACCTCACAGTTTTTTTTTTTTTTTGCCTTCCTCTGGATCAACTTGTAGGATATCAGGCTGAACTGGGGGGACAGATGTCTTTTTTCAGCCTTACAAACTATGTGAGGCTGAGTTCACATCACCTTTATTTTTCCGTTCATATTGGGACATGTTCTTTCCATGGCTCTCACAAAGTCGGTTTAGGCTGTTAACTTTTACCTACCGGATACCCCTTTAACTTTAACACAAATCACTGCAAAAAATGCACCAAAGTGATACGCAACTGACAATACTAGCTAATTCCTCAAACCGATGTTAAAAGCTGAGAACTTTGACAATATCTTCCAGTCAGGAACATATCGGAGCCCCTCATGCACCACGTCACGGTGTCTCAGCACGCATGGGGTCCTACCACTAAACTGCCCGTAGTGTGTGAACAGGGTCTGAACAGTGCTAGAAACCAACTCACAGCCAGACTCTCACATGCCTCCATAGTGGTATCACCAATGCACTGTGAGGTAGGATAAAGCTGTGAGCCGCACCCACAACAGACCATGTGACACAGAAGCTACCAGGTGCAAAAGAATGTTCAGGCCCCCCAGAGCGTTTCGCTTGGGGGACACATGGGGGCAATGACACCATTATTATGTGTTTTTGTAGGTTTTTGCTGTTTTTCTACCCCCCCCTCCTTTTTCTTGTTTTCCCGCTCTTTTATTTCAAGTTTTTATGAAAGGGTTAAGTCCTGTCAGAATCAGCTGGTTTTAGGCCTCTTTCACACTTGCGTTGTCCGGATCCGGCGTGTACTCCATTTGCCGGAATTACACTCCGGATCCGGAAAAACGCAAGTGTACTGAAAGCATTTGAAGACGGAA